>NC_060276.1:118666890-118966890 GCF_021613505.1 Equus quagga
AGGGGAAATCAGGACACATTCACAGACACAGGGAAGACTACGTGAAGACACAGGGAGAAGACAGCCGTCTATAAGCCAAGGAGAGGGGCATGGAACAGATCCTTGCTCACAGCCCTCTGCAGGAACCACCCCTGCCGACACCTTGATTTCAGACTTCTAGCCTCCAAAACTGAGACAATAAATGTATGGTGCTTTAAGCCACCCAGCCTGTGGTTCCTTGTTATGGCAGCCCTAGGGAACTAATACATGCCTGCAGAGCCATTTTAACATGAGGGTTACAAAATCTTAGACGTCCATGAGAGATGAGTGCAGCTGGCCTGAGGTGACCCAACTTATCTTGGTTTGTGTGGGAATTTCCTGGTGTGGACATTGCAAGTCCTGTATCCAGTGAAACCTCTTAGTCCAGAGCAAACAGGGACAGTTGGTCACTCTAAGCTGGCATCTAGACAGCCGACAGTGCCTGCCTCTGGTGTTCACTAGGCTGCCCCCTGAGTTAGTTGCTTCGTTCTTAAGAGTAGCCCATCAGAATGAAGAGTGGCAGACACGGCCTTTGGAGGAATCCAGTTAAGTGATTAGGACAGGTTTTGTGGTAGCTAGCATCCTTCAGGGCTTACTCAAAAGAGGTGACGAAAAGACTTCCTGTTTCAAAACATATTCCCCATAGCCCTAAAAAATCTAAAATTCTACTGCCCTTTTGATTTTTAATAGATTTTCAGTCTCAGAGTCTCTTTTAGGTCAGATTCCTTAGAAGCAGAGCCTGAGTTGAGGAGTCAAGGGCAAGTGATTTATTGATGGAGGACTCTGAGGAGAAACTTCCCAGGAAATGAGGGAAGCAGGAGCAGCAGGGAGAGTAGGCAGAGAGGGATCTGTTTACAGCTAGAGTTGCCTCAGCTTGATCCCATGAGGAGCTCTGGAGCATAAGTGGTGCTGTGGATTTGCCCTGCCTTGTTCCAAGGGGGCTGGCCTCTTGGACATTATGGTGGCTTTAAAGCACAACAGCAGTTTTGTGACACCCTTTCCCTCAAGAGGCAAGGTCTGCCTCCCCTCTCCCCGAGTATCGGCAGAACTGTGATTGCTTCAACCAATAGACTATGGTGAAAGTGATGTCATGTGACTTTAAAAAAAAATTTTATTTTTGGTCAAAGACACATATCATAAAATGTACCATCTTAACCATTTTTAAGTGTACAGTTCGGTGGCATTCAGTACATTCACATTGTGGTGCAACCATCACTGTCATCCATCTCCAGAACTCTTTTCATCTTGCAAAACTGAAACTCTGTCCCCATTAAACAACCAATCCTCATTACTTCCTCTCCCAAGTCCCTGGCAGCCACCATTCTACTTTTCGTCTCTATGATTTTGACTATTCTATGTACCTCATATAAATGGGCTCATACACTATGATTATGTGCCACATAAGGACGTTTCAGTCAATGATGGATCACATATATGATGGTAGTCCCTTAAGATTGGACCCCATAAAGCCTAGGTGTGTAGTAGATTATACCATCCAGGTTTGTGTAAGTACACTCTATCATGTTCACACAATGACAAAATCACCTAATGATGCATCTCTCAGAACATATCCCCATCGTTAAGCAACACACAACTGTATTTGCCTTTTTGTACCTGGCTGATTTCACTTATTATAATGTCCTCGAGGTTCATCCATGTTGTAGCTTGTGTTAGAATCACCTTCCTTTTCTAAGCTGAATAATATTCCATTATGTGCATAGACCACATTTTGTTTTTCTATTCATCCACTGATGGACACTTAGGTTGCTTCTACCTTTTGGCCTTTGTGAATAGTGCTACTGTTAAATAGCTCTTCAAGGTTCTACTTTCATTTCTTTTGAGTCTATACCCAGAAGTGGGATTGCTGGATCATATGGTAATTCTATTGTTTTTTTTTTTTTTTGCTAGAGGAAGATTGTTCCTGAGCTAGCATCTGTGCCAATCTTCCTCTATTTTGCATGTGGGATGCCACCACAGCATGGCTTGATGAGTGGTATGTAGGTCCACGCCTGGGATCCAAGCCTGTGAACCCTGGGCCACCAAAGTGGAGCGTGTGAACTTAACCACTATGCCACCGGGCTGGCCCATGGAAATTCTGTTCTTAATTTTTTGAGGAACTGATGTACTGTTTTCTACAGCAGCTGCACCATTTTATATTCCTACCAACAGTGTTCAAGGGTTTCCTTTTCCCCACATCGTCTCCAACGTTTATTTTCTTTCCTTTTTTGGGGGGGGGGATAAGGAAGATTGGCCCTGAGTCAACATCTATTGCCAATCTTCCTCTTTTTGCTTGAGGAAGATTATCCCTGAGCTAACATCTGTGCCAATCTTCCTCCATTTTTCATGTGAGATGCCTCAAAAGCATGGCTCAATGAGCGGTGCATAGGTCAATGCCCAAGATCCAAACCTGAAAACTCTGGGCTGTCGAAGCAGAGTGTGCAAACTTAACCACTACGCAACTGGGCCAGCCCCTTATTTCCTTTTTGATAGTAACCATCCTAATGTGTGTGAGGTAGTATCTCGTTGTGGTGTTGTTTTTTGTTTTTTTGTTTTTGTTGAGTAAGATTAGCCATGAGCTAACATCTGTTGCCAATCTTCCTCTTTTTTTGCTTGAGGTAGATTAGCCCTGAGCTAACATCCATGCCAGTGTTCCTCCACTTTACATGTGGGTCGCCACCACAGCATGGCTGATGAGTGGTGTAGGTCTGTGCCCAGGATCCGAACCCATGAACCTGGGCCACCAAAGTGGGGCATGCCAAACTTAACCACTAGGCCATGGGACTGGCCCCCTCTCATTGTGGTTTTGATTTGCATTTTCCTGCTGATCAGTGATGTTGAGCATCTTTTTATGTGGTTGTTGGGTACCATGTGACTTCTGAGGCTAAATCATAAATGACAAAGAGCCTCTCCTTGGTTAGCTGACACACTCATTCTTGGAGCCTTAATTCACTGCATAAGAAGTCCAACTACCCTGAAGCTACCAAGCTGTAAGGAAGCCCAAGCTGCATGGAGAGGCCATGTACAGGTACTCTCATCAAGAGTCCCATCTGAGCCCAGCCTTGGAGTCTTCCCAGCCCAGGCACCAGAAAAATAAGTGAAGAAGGCTCTGGGTATGCCACTCCCCAGTTCTTCAGGTCACTCTCAATCATTTGAGTCTTCCCAACTGAGACCTCAGACATCATGGAACAGGACAAGCTGTGCTCACTAAGTCCAAATTCCTGACCCACACAATTCATGAGCCTAATAAAGTGGTTATTGTTTCATGTCACTAAATCTTGGGTGGATTGCCGTGCAGCAATAGATGACTAGAACACATTCATATCAGTCATTGGCTTTGGGCCACCCCGGGGGAGGGATGTAACCTCCAAGGTATTTACCATTTGGCTGAGAGCAGTTGGTATAGCTCTGAGCTGCTAGCAGCCAATATTATTCTCAACTGTGGAGTGGGCGCTCCAAATGGTAAAGTGGTAAAGGGTGAATCTGGATGAGTCACCAACAGTATCTACTATGGAACACCCTTAATAATTCATCTTCCTTGGGTTAGGAATTAATATTTTGCCAGGAAATTAGTAGTTTCAAGTTGAAAATAGATTGGAAAAGGGAGTGGGAACTTAAAGACAAAAAGGGAAGAGTGAGTGAGATGCTAAGCCTGTAATGTTCCCATTTCACATTTTTTCCCAGGACTAGACTGCTTGTTCCTCATTTAAAGACATACATGGACAGCTAAACCAGTAGTTAGAAATTGCTAAAAAGACTATTTTTGAAGATGACATAGACTTTTGCAGAGATATTCCTAAGAATATAAAGATGCCAGAAGAAATGAAGAAGGCTTCCTATTTAGAGCAAGTTAATAGAAGCAGAAACGCTTTCTAGAGGCCTGAGAAAAGACATTTGAGTGGAGAGACACAACCATCACAACCATCTCCACCTCCACCACCACCACCACCAAATCCACCTCTACCTCCACCTTCATCTCCACCACCATCACAACCATCTCCACCTCCACCACCACCACCACCGTCACCACCACCTCCACCTTCACCTCCACCACTACCACTTCCATCTCCACCTCCACCTTTATCTCCACCACCTCCACCACCACCACCTCCACATTCATCTCCACCTCTACCTCCACCTCCACCACCACCACCTAAACCAACACGGCCATTACTCCTCTGGCTTCAATGTAACCTCCATGATGGCAGGGAGCATTGTTTTTCTTCTTCACTGCTGAACACACAATGCCTGGAGTAGTACCTAGTTCAAAGAAGGCACTGGGTTAATGGTATGCATTTGTCGTTGAACCAGAAAACAATGGGATCCTGTGACTGACAATGTCTTTGAAGGGTAGGGCCCACTGTGTTTTCCCGGGAGCTTTGGTACAGTGACTTACATCTTATTTGCAGAGGACTTCTTGGGGCTCTCAGCAATCAGAAAATGTAAAACCTGGTGGGAATATTCAGTATGGGAAAGATTCTTGGAACGTTACAAGTGCCCTCCCAAAAGCAATGAAAAGAATCTGGAAACACCAAGGCAGTGGGCACTTTGTTCCTTCCTCTGACTGAAATCCATGTCTATCCTCTCATGTGACCCCGAGCCTACCCGCTGGGGCCCAGTGGAGTTCTTTTCATCATCTAGGTTAAGTTTCATTTGTAGAGCAAATTTGGTAACATCTCTCTCACTCTCTTTCTCTGAGTTGTAAGATACTTCATTCCTCTCCATCATAATGTAAGCTCCACATAGCTGAGGCTGTCATCTATCTTGTTAACGGCTGTGTTCCCCATGCCCAGAATGGTGCCCACTGCAGAGAAGGCTCTCACACATATTTGTCAACAGAATTGAATGAATCTGTGATGTGCTCTTGTCCTTGGAGTGGAACTTCCCTGGTGCTCACCCTTCCCTGGTCCTCATCCATGCAGTCTGTTTGTGATGCATATGGAGGCACAACTGGCGTGTGTCGTCCTTTGTGAGAGTTGCAAGGAGGCACCATCCTCCAAAGACAAATCACAAAATAGTGCCCCTTTCTTGCAACACTGCTGGTCACCAGGGGCTCTGTTTCATCCAGCCCTTCACACCGTGTCAATCTGCACTTTTGAACTCTTTTAAAGGAAACAGCTTCCCCCAACTATGAGCAGCCTGGGAACTAAATAAGTATCTGTGGGTCAAATGGATTTTCTTTCTTTGGTATTTAAAATACACTTTTCCAAGGCTACCATCCTTATGGAATGCATTGAATTAAGAAAAAAAAAAGACTTTTAGGAATATTTGAATTTCCTTTTCTATTTATTTTTTAAAATTTATTAGCCATGTACTATTTTGCATTCTGTGGTGCAATGTAACTGGCATGAAAAACCAAAAACATGAATGTTAAATAAGCAAAACAAACTTTTCTTCCTATCACCGTGGATACTTGTTTTGAAAGCAGATTTGATTTTCTATTTGACTTCTAGCTACTCCAGTTTACTTCTAAGCCCCCAAGGGAAAAAAATACTTGGGTTTTTTGAGCTAAATCAACTTAGTGTGCTTAGCTGTGAAGTTTAGCGTTTTTACTTGTGAAGTTTGTGTAAATTTGTTCCATTCTTTGCATATCTGCCATGTTAGAGGTAGCTGAAAGAATGCCCAGTCAAATGGCAGTTGATTCTTTTGCCTAGAAAAAAAGTTACTCTCTTATTTAAAATTCAATGACCCATTCACATAATTTTCAAAGGGAATGTGCCTTTCTGAGAGTGGAAGCTCTAGAGAAGATGATGGTAAGTGTAAGAACATTTACTGTTGAGTGTGTCATTCTCTTTCCAAAATTGACACATTTACCAATTGACCAAAAGTGTTTTAATTTTTTTTGACTTCTCTTCTTCCATATATCTTATGGGAGAAAACATCCTGTGCTCTGGTGCAACATTTGCAAGTCTCTGAATGAGACAGAATTTATAAAGATGTGGTAGAAAGTATTTTTAATGAAAACGTTGAAGATGGTAGTATATAGGTGGTTGTCTTGAACAGAAAATCAGCTGCTTATTTTAAAACTAAGATTTTGTTTTAGACTTAGAAGAAATCACTTTAGTTCAGGACAATAGCTATAAAACTGGAAGAAAACATTTCCTGCCTTGGGCATTTATTTTTCAGAATTTATGGTCTCAACAAACACAATAACATTAACAGCAAAAGAGAATTATAACAGAAGGAGGCTGAGGTAGACAAAACAATGTCCCCTTCCCAAACATCTACGTCTTAATCCCCAGAACGTGTGAATATGTCACCTCACGTGGCATAGAGGGAACTAAGGTTTGAGATAGAATTAAGGTTGCTCATCAGCTGACCTTAAGATAGGGAGATTGTCCTGGGTTGTCCAGGTAGGCCCAATGAAATCACAAGAGTCCTTATAAATGAAGAATAGGAAGGAAGAAGAATTAGAGTGATGGGATTTGAGAAAGAATTGAAGCCATTGCTGGCTTTGAAGATGAAAGGAGGCCATGAGCCAAGAAATGCAGGCAGACTCTAGAAGCTGAAAAAGGCCAGAAATGGATTCCTCCTAGATCCTCCAGAATAAACGAATCCTTACTGACACTTGAATTTTAGCCCAGTGAGACCCATTTTGAACTTCTGTCCTCCAGCACTGTAAGATCGCAAATTTCTATTGTTTTAAGCCATTAAATTTTGGTAATTTGTTACCAAATTTAGTTTAGTAGTAATCTGTTACAGCAGGCATAGGAAGCCCATGCAGAATCTTACTTCAATTTTGGGAACAAAGGACAAAGTTATCATAAGTGGCAAACAGGAACATTTCTTGGCAAGAATTATATCATGTGGGAGACAGGTGGTTCCAGAAAGTCAGGGCTGGACATGGACCAACTCATCATTCCCACAAGGACTGAAGTACCTTCTACACCCAAAGTACTTCTTCTCTTATTCTTTTGACTTCATCTGAGCTCAGTTTTCCAGAATGTTCCAAATCACAGTTCCTCTGCCACGTGATGGTGAGTCACAAATATGAGCGCCAACAGAGAACACTTGCATTGCATTGGGGATGGGAGAGGATGTAGCACATAAAAAATAGGAATTTACAACCTAAGAACCATCTATGGAAGATATTTCCTTCTCTATCCTGAAACCCATTCACCAATTTCAACTCCACCATCCACCACGGTCTACCGCAAGATAAGCTAGACTTGCATGACCCAATATGGCAGCCACTCACCAAACATGGCTACTGGCACTTAAATTGTGGTCAGTCCAGATTGAGAAGTGCTCTAAGTGCAAAATACACACCATATTTCAATGACGTAGTACAAAAAGAGAATGCAAAATAGCTCAATAATTTCTAAAATATTATTTACATATTGAAATGATTTGGGTGTGTTGGTTTATGTAAAATATGTCATTAAATTTAGCTTCACTTGTTTCTTCTTACTTGTTTTAAAAGGAGCTACAGGAAAATTTAAAATCACCATGTGGCTCATGTTTGTGTCTTTCATTATATTTCTATTGGACAGTGATAGTCTTAAACTGCAACTGACCGTCACTCCCTCCTCTTACCTTTGCAAATTAATTCTCAGCGGACATTGGCAATGTAGATCATAAATATTTGAAATTTAAAACTGTAAGTCTGATCATGGGCAGAATCCTCTGAAAATCACACCATGTGTCTAAAATATAGAATGGCTGTGCATCATGCCTATATGTGTTCTATGTTGACCCTCAAGAAATGTTCTTTTTTGCTGGGAAAGATTTGCCCTGAGATAACATCTGTTGCCAATCTTCCTCTCTTTTTTTTTTCCTCCTCAAAGCCCCACTACATAGCTGTATATTCTAGTGGTAAGTCCTTCCATTTCTTCTATGTGAGCCACCGCCACAGCATGGCTACTGACAGATGAATGGTGTGGTTCTGTGCCCAGGAACTGAACCCAGACCATGGAAGTGGAGCAGGCTGAACTGTAACCACTAGGCCATTGGGGCTGGCTTGACTTTGGAGAAATTTTGATGCATTCTTCTCTTCCTGTAAGGAACACACAGCAAATTATTCAAAAAGCATCAAGAAGATATAAAGGGATCATGGAAGATACTTAGTATCTTTCAGTGGTTCTTTTTATAATTTTCACTTTAATGACTCATTTTAGGTGCTGTCCAAACTTAAAATGACATAAAAAAACTAGTGGAAAACTCATTCATTTCTTATTTCAGGCTTCTAAATGTAAAAGTGAACATCTTTTGGAATTTTGGGTAATATTCCACTTGAGCTAAACATTTAAGAGACTGTTCATTCATCCATTCACACATTTGTTTAACAATATAATGATGGAGTGCTTTCTGTGTATGAGGCATATTGTCAACAAAGGAAACCTGGTGCCTACTCCTGTGGCTTTCTCATTTTAGTGGTGGACAGGAGCAGGGAGAAGTCTGAGATGTTCAGGAGCATGGACCTGGGGCCTTTCTCTTCTGGACAGTGCTGCAGAGGCATCACTAGAACAGACAGAATTTTCTTTATAGCATTTTCAGCATCTGAAATAGGGACTCTAAATGTGTCTGAGATCACTTTCAGCATGGTGCCTTAAGCCCCACTGTGCAGGTGCTGTGGATGCCCCCCCCCCATCCCTTTGGCCTGCCTGAGTTCACCCGCAGATGTAGTGGAGGATTCTCTGCAGCCTGACAGCTTCTCAATCAAGCTCCTCTGTCTCCCTTCTTCTCAGCTGGGGGCTGGATGGATGAAGTCGGAGGTCAAATCCTTCAGCCTCCCATCCTGGGGCGGGAATGATGTTTGTAAGACCACACCTTCTCTCTGATGGACTTCCCCCAGAATGACTGAGTCCCAATCACTGGCCGCAGAAACTACTTACTAATACGTTCTCTTTGGCTTATCTCCTTCTTGAACTCTCTTTCTCTGCTTCTTCAGTTGTGCTTCCTGGAATCATATTTTGAATCAACTCTCTACACCTAGCTCCTTGTCTCAGTGTCTGTTCCCAGGGGAACTCAAACTAAGATATCCATAAGAACAAGATGATTCCAGGCAAGAGGTTCAAGCCAATATTGCCCTAATTTCAAAGCAGACATATTTTCTGAATTTGTAATAGGTGCACATTTCAAATATCCTAATTATCATTTCTAATAGTAGACAACATTGATGACATATGGAATTAGGTAACATTAAGCATTTCTTTTTGTGTGTGTGTGAGGAAGATTCACCCTGAGCTAACATCAGTTGCCAATCCTCCTCTTTTTTTTTTTTTGCTTGAGAAAGATTAGCCCTGAGCTAACATCTGTGCCAATCTTCCTCTATTTTGTATGTGGGATGCCTCCACAGCATGGCTGATGAGTGGAGTAGGTCTGCACCCTGGATCTGAACCCGCAAACCCTGGGCCTCCAAAGCAGAGTGCATGAAACGTTAATCACTCAGCCACAGGGCTGGCCACACATTAAGTGTTTCTATGGGACATTATGGAATATCTTTACAAGGCATTTGGGGAGAAGTTAATAGTGAGAAACAATGAGCATCATACACAGTTAAAATCCCACTTTAATAAATTAATTAGAAAACCTTTCCACTCTTGCAGCATTTCAAACTTTGGGCCCATGGCTTGCTTTTTATGGCATGGGAGTATATCGGGGACTAGTAAAGTCACCAGGGCCATGGGCAGCCTCAGGGACTTCAACCCCAAATCCTCGTGGGGGTGGGGGGGCAGATCAAAGACCTGGCTCCTTCATAGAGATGTAAATTATGCACCAGCTGCAGGAGAAATGGAGGGTATTTCTTGATGAAACTTCATCTGATCTCTCTATACTAAAGTCAATATGGATGGGATTTTCAAGGCTTTCATCACATTGGAAAATGTCTGTATGTGCAAATATGGCTACAGAGTTCATACCAGCTATATTTCTCTCTGTAAAATCCCAAGAGAGTTACTTAGATTTACAGTAATAACAATATCCACATGGTTGTGTCTCTTCCTTTTATGAGAGTGTCACTATCATACATTTGTTTACTTGTCTTTCTCTCTCCAGGGATGAACATTTCCTGACAATAGACTGCACACCACTGAAGTAATAATGTTGTTCTCTATGAGAAGGTGCAGTGATAATCTAGCTAATATATGTTCCTAGATCTTGGAGCAAACAGAAGCATTTCATTAGGAGGCAGAACAGGAGCGTAGCTAGAATGTGGACTTGAAGTCAAACTGCCTGGGTTCTAATCCTGGTTCGACCTTGTGCTGATTTTTACCTTGCACCTCAGTTTCTTCATCTGCAAAATGGGGTTCTTGACAGCATCTACCTCCAAAGGTGATGAGAGGATTGTGTTATTCCATTTCAACCCCAAATGTGTGTACTGCAGTTCAACTCTTGCACTAACCACCAGATTTAGTACAGACCCCAAAAGTTAAGACCCCAAGAAGACAGTCCTTACTTAAGATGTCAGACACGCTATGGGGTCCCCAGGCCACTCTCACTTTGGACCAACTGGCTATAGATGCAGGGATTCCTGTGAATCCCTTAGGTTCTACAACTCACTAGAAAGACTCACAGAACACAGTAAAGTACTATATTTACAACGAATGTTTCATTATAAAGGATGCATGTCAGATGAGGCCTGAGAGGGAACTAGAGGTTCTGAGCCCTCTCCTGATGGAATCAGAACACTCGTCTTCCCAGCACATCAAAGTGTTCACAGCCAGGAGGCTCCTCTGAGCCTCAGCGTCTGGAATTCTTTTTGAGGTTTCTTTTGGTAGGTATGATTGAATGATTGCATCCTTGGCCACATGGCTGCACTCGATCTCCAGCCCCCTCTCCTCCCTGGGGGCTGGGCAGCTGGAAGTCCCAACCTTCTAATCACATAGCTGGTCTTTCTGGTGACTGGCTCCCTTCCTGAAGCTGTCTGGGGCTCTACCACCTATCATTCATTAGCATAACAAAGCCACTCCTATCACTTGGGAAATTCCAAAGGTTTTAGAGTTCTGTGCCAGGAATCTGGGACAAAGACCAGACAAATTATTTATTATCTCATATGTGTCAAGTATCTACAATAAAGGCTGGCGAGGGTGAGTGCTCGATATATGGCGACCAAGGTTAGAGTACCAAGTGACATATTTGCATCTCATTTGAAAATCCTCTTAGTTTGAAATATGTTCAGGTGCATTTAAGTTTCTGCATTCCCTTTGTTCTCTCCACTCCGAAGGAATCTATGAGTACAACTTTATCACCCTTTTCTGTGCTCCTCCCAATATCTGCTTCTGTTTCTTCCTCCCAATCTAACACACTGTTTTCTGTTTATTCTATTCCCAAGTTCTTTGGGGAACATTTTTATTCTTCATTCTGTCTGTTCAAGAATACTTTCTGTGTCCCACACTAAATTCTCAATGATTTTTTTTTGGACAAATGGATCAATGTTGGCTGAATTTCCTCAGCTTTTACCCTTTTGCTTTAGTTCTTAGCAGATCCGTATGGGATGAGCATACACGTTCTTTTGCTTACTACATCTCTATCCATAATAGCAACCAGAAGAAAACCATCTCAATTTCCTAGTGAATAGCCATGGTTTTCTTCCTAAAACTGTTTAATACAAGGAGCAAACAAATTTAATTTAATTTGAATATAGGTGTCAGTGCCAGAGCACCTGACTTCTTAATTGGCTTATTTAAATTAAAGTGTCAGGAATTAGGTTGAAAATCAACACTATAAGAAAGCGGGGCCCACAGTGGATGTAAGTCAACTCTAATCTGTTTTATGAAGCCACTGACCCATTCTGTCTGACTTATTCTGTTTTCCAGAGAGATCTTTAATCTATAGATTCCAAAGACATGCTATGTTCTATGTTTAGACATGAAAGTGTGATTTATTCAGAGGATCCTTCCTAATAAGATTTGAGGTGTTAAATTTCAAATATCCTTGGTCTACATTGCCGATGTCTGCTGATCATTAATTTACAAATGCAAGTAAGTAAGATGATGGTCAGTTGCAATATTAATTCAAGACCATCATCTGATAGGTCATCAGAACTGGCTTGTGTGAAGTGCATGACTCTTGCATTTGTGTTTGCTTAGTGTCTGGATTTCAGAGGTGGAAGTAGCCCATGATCATCAGTGATGTTCAGAGACCTTTCAGGGAAGCTTGTTGTGGGAGACAGACAAGGAGATATTGTAGGAGAAAGGGTGGTGTATTAGACAGGGTTCTCTAGAGAAACTGAACAAATAAGAGATAAATACAAAGAGATTTATTATAAGGAATTGGCTCACATGATTATAGAGGCTGAGAAGTCCCATGATCTGTCATCTTCAAGGAGGAGACCCAGGAAAACCAAAGGTGTAAGTTCCAGTCTGAATCTGAAAGTCTGAGAATCACAAGAGCCAATGGTGTAAGTTCCAGTACAAATCTGAAGGTCTGAGAACAAGGAGAACCAATGCTGTAAGTTCCAGTCTGAGGGCAAGGGAAGACCCATGTCCCAGCTTCAGCAGTCAGGCAGGCAAAGTTCCCTCCTACTTCGTTTTTTTTTTTGTTCTTTTCAGATCTTCAACTGATTGGATTAGGCCCACCCACACAGGAGAGAGCAATCTGCTTTACTCAGTTTACTGATTCAAATATTAATCTCATCCAGAAACACCTTCACAGACACACCCAGAACAATGTTGGAGCAAATATCTAAACACTCCATGGCTCAGTGAAGTGGACATAGAAAAATTAACCCTCACAGGTAGAGAGGTGTCCAGGTACCTCATCCCTTCTTTAAACAGAGCAGCTTTCTTTTTCCTATTGTACTTATCAAATCTTGTTAATTTCTACAGAGTCTGGATACACATAAAAGACATCATGTAACAATATTAGGAAGCAGGTCAAGAGTGTGCTCTGTTATCCTGACCTCAAAACCACTGGGCTTCCCAGAAGCCTGCACTGCTCCCTTTCCCTTAACTCATCCCCCTCCCCCAGTGCAAGCCACACTTGCTCCTAAGTTTTTTTTTCATTTTAAGGTATAAATATCTGGAAGAGGTCAAGAGCAACATTTTCCATTGACTGTGCTGAGGAACATTAGCCCTGATTCATAGAGGCTTCTTGAAGGAAAGTGTCTGAGACTAGGTAAAATTCAGAAATGTTGTAATGTCTACCCTCGTGATACAGCACTAGCATACTGAAGATATACGTAGCAAGAAATCTTGGAGATAAGAAACTGGTTGAAGCTTGTTTAATTCAAAATTTTTCAGACTTACTTGATCACAGTGCCTTTTTCCCTCTCCTTCCTAGCACCATTAGTATCTTTTGAAACTGTTGTTTGCCTGACTATATTTTGGGAAATGCTGGCATTCATGGCAACCCAGAGTGTTGTTTTTACTGAGTACAGAGCAAGACTTTAAACTCAAGACTCAGTATCTATTGTGGAGTGTGAGGAACACAGCATGGCTGGACATCTTGGAAAGTGGAGGCTACTGTTTCTCTGAGTGCATTGGGCAAGATCCAGCTAAGAATAAGGTTAAAGAGGATGAGCAAAGATACAACATCAATTTAAATTCAACTCTCTAGTTTAATACAAATGGTGCCTTGGTATTATTTTATGAGAACTAGTCATTGAAATGAATTATTTAGAAATGGCTCAACACTGGATTGAAAATATGGATTTCAATTTTCAAAACCTAAAAGAAAAGACGAAAATAAAACAGTCTTTGCAGTCTGAGACAGTTGATGGTATGTAGTTCTACATTTCTAACAGATTTTTCTCTGATTCTGACAGTTTTGAGATTTGGGATCTTAATTCCTTTAAACCGTGTATATATTATAATTGCTCTGGGCTGAAAAGCCATGTCTGAGTCTGAGTGTTAAAAAAGAACTATACGTGAAAGTAGGATAGTCTTTAATGTATACATTATGGGAGATTAAAAACCAAAGGAAGTGGGATGTTATTTCACCATAAAAAGGAGTGAAGTCCTGATACATGCCTCAACATGGATGAACCTCAAAAACATTAGGCTACGTGAAAGAACCCAGACCGAAAAGGTCACATATAGTATGACTCCAATTATGTGAAATGTCCAGAATAGGCAAAACTATAGAGACAGAAAGCCGATTGGTGGTTGCCAGGGACTGGAGGGAGCGAGGAACGGGGAGTGACTGCTAATGGGTACAGGGTTTCCTTTTGTGGGGATGAAAATGTTCTGGAACTAGATAGTGGTCGCGGTTGCACGATATTATGAATGCACTATATGCCATGGAATTAATTATCTTTTAAAATGATTAATTTTATGTTATGTGAATTTAACCTCAATTAAAAAAACTAAAGGACAAAATATGGTAAGACTTGACAAGACCACTTATTTTTCATTAATACCAGTAATTTTCAACATGGAAGCTGGGGGAGAAAATATTTTTTTAAATTTTATTGAGGTCATAATAGATTATAACATTGTGAAATTTCAGTTGTACATTATTATTTCTCAGTCACCATATATATGTGCCTTTTACCCCTATGCCCACCCCACCCCCGGACCCCCTTCCCCTCTGGTAACCACTAATCTGTTCTCCTTATCCCTGTGTTTGTTCATCTTCCACATGAGTGAAGTCATACAGTGTTTGTCTTTCTCTGTCTGGCTTATTTCACTTAACATCATACCCTCCGGGTCCATCCATGTTGTTGCAAATGGGACAATTTTGTCTTTTTTTATGGCTGAGTAGTATTCCATTGTATATATATATACCACATCATTTTTATCCAGTCATCACTTGATGGGCACTTGGGCTGCTTCCATATCTTGGCTATTGTGAATAATGCTGCGATGAGCACAGGGGTGCTTAAGTCTCTTTGTATTGTTGATTTTAAGTTCATTGGATAAATACCCAGTAGTGGATAGCTGGGTCATATGGTATTTCTATTTTTAATCTTTTGAGAAATCTCCATACTATTTTCCATAGTTGCTGCAGTAGTTCGCACTTCCACCAGCAGTGTATGAAGGTTCCCTTTTCTCCACATCCTCTCCAACATTTGTTATTTTTTGTCTTGGTGATTATAGCCATTCTGACAGGTGTAAGGAGATAGCTCATTGTAGTTTTGATTTTCATTTCCCTAATGATTCATGATGTTGAACATCTTTTCATGTGCCTGTTGGCCATCTGTGTATCTTCTTTGGAGAAATGTCTGTTCATATCCTCTGCCCATTTTTTGACTGGGTTGTTCGTTTTTTTGTTGTTGAGTTGTATGAGTTCTTTATATATTTTGGAGGTTAATCCCTTGTAAGATATATGATTTGCAAATATTTTCTCCAAGTTGGTGAGTTGTCTTTTCATTTGGTTCCTGGGTTCCTTTGCCTGGCAGAAGCTCTTTGGTCTGATGTAGTCCCGTTTTTTAATTTTTTCTTTTGTTTCCCTTGTCTGAGTAGACATGGTATTCAAAAAGATGCTTCTAAGACCAATGTAAAAGAGTGTACTGCCTATATTTTCTTCTAGAAGTTTTATGGTTTCAGGTCTTCAAGTCTTTAATCCATTTTGAGTTAATTTTTGTGTATGGTGAAAGATAATGGTCTACTTTCATTCTTTTGTATGTGGCTGTCCAGTTTTCCCAACACCATTTATGGAAGAGACTATCTTTTCTCCATTGTATGTTCTTGGCACCTTTGTTGAAGATTAGCTATCCATATATTTCTGGGCTTTCAATTCTATTCCATTGATCTGTGTGTCTGTCTTTGTATGAGTACCATGCTGTTTTGATTACTATAGCTTTGTAGTATATTTTTAAGTCAGGGATTGTGATGCCTCCAGCTTTATTGTTTTCCCTCAGGATTGCTTTAGCTATTCGGGATCTTTTCTTGCCCCATATGAATTTTGGGATTCTTTGTTCTATTTCTGTGAAGAATGCCATTGGGATTCTGATTGAGATTGCATTGAATCTGTAGATTGCTTTAGGTAGTATAGACATTTTGTCTATGTTTATTCTTCCAATCCATGTGCATGGAATGTCATTCCATTTCTTTATGTCATCATTGATTTCTTTCAATAATGTCTTATAGTTTTCATTGTGTTGGATGTTCACCTCCTTGGTTAAATTTATTCCTAGATATTTTATCCTTTTTGTTGTGATTGTAATTGGGATTGTATTCTTAAGTTCTCTTTCTGTTAGTTCGTTATTAGAGTATAGAAAGGCAACTGATTTTTTTTAAGTTGATTTTGTACCCTGCAACATTGCTGTAGTTGTCAATTATTTCTAATGGTTTTCCAATGAATTCTTTAGGGTTTTCTATATAGAGAATCATGTCGTCTGCAAACAATGAGAATTTCACTTCTTCCTTCCCAATTTGGATACTTTTTCTTTCTTTTTCTTGCCTAATTGCTCTGGCCAAAACCTCCAGTACTATGTTGAATAAGAGTGGTGAGTGTGGGTACCCTTGTCTTGTTCCTGTTCTCAGAGGGATGGCTTTCAGTTTTTCACCATTGAGTGTGATGTTGGCTGTGGGTTTGTCATATATAGCCTTTATTATGTTGAGGTACTTTATTATGTTGAGGTACCCATTTTATTGAGAGTTTTTGTCATAAATGGATGTTGCATCTTGTCAAATGCTTTCTCTAAATCTATTGAAATTATCATGTGGTTTTTATTCCTCATTTTCTTAATGTGGTATATCACATTGATTGATTTGTGGATATTGAACCATCCCTGCATCCCTGGTATAAACCCCTCTTGATCATGGTGCATGATCCTATTAATGTATTGCTGTATTTGGTTTGCCAATATTTTGTTAAGGATTTTTGCATCTATGTTCATCATCAATATTGGCCTGTAATTTTCCTTCTTTGTGTTGTCCTTGTCTGGTTTTGGGATCAGGGTGATGTTGGTCTCATAGAATGAGTTAGGAAGTGTTCCATCTCCTTCAATTTTTTGGAATAGTTTGAGAAGGATAGGTAATAAATCTTATTTGAATATTTCATAGAATACTAGGGGAGAAATTTTTAACATGAGCCTGAGAATCCCATCCAGTTGCCACAATGAATGTGCCATAAAAACAATGAATTAATGATATTTGTCTCTATTTAAAAAAAGAAACCATCCCCTTTGTTTTCTCTCTCTGAATAAAATGATGTGAGCTTGATGAATAGTTTTTGCAGTTATGTTTTTGAGAGGGAATTTACAATAATTTAGTAGAGTTGTTTTACAAAATTCCAACACTTCTTCAGCTACAAATAGACACTGGTGAGGTTGAGGATCATTGAGCTGGATGTCCTATCTTGTTCCTGCCAGATCCTACACCCATGTACTGTGGCTTGTCTTCCCAGGGAACAATGCCTCTTCCAGCCTAGAAATTGCATCAGAAGCACCAGCTGCTGCAGCCCAGCAAAGTGATGCTAAGTGCCAGCAGGCAGATGGGGCTGTGTGGTGTTCCTTTGACTCAGACGGGAGCACATTGCATTCTAATTTGTGGGGTGAACCAGGTGACATTTGTTCCTCTGCCAGGTGCAGGATGCCCACTGGGATGCCTACTGGGAGAACTTGGTCTGTGGGTGGGGGCCATATGTTATCCCTCATTTCTCCTGTCTCTCCTGCAGCCATGCAGAGTAGGTCCTCCAAGAACTATCCAAGCCCGTTGCTCAGAGGTAGCATCCTTGCACAGGTTGCTATCCTCTCCTGAGTGATTTCCTCAGCTATCCATGGGAAAGCAGCAGAAGATTAATTTGACGGACAGAAATGGAGAAATTGGCGTGTCCTTTAGCAGATGTCTCAACTTTATTCTTCCACACAGAATGGCCCACAAACACCCACCAACAGTTGGAAGCAGTCAAGATTGCTTAGAATTAGGGCATCATTGGCTCAGAGAGGCTCCCTCGGGACAGCTTGCTCACACTTCATCATTTCATGGAGGAAGGAACTGGTGGCTTGGCAAAGGTGTTTTGCTGTTTTGGAGTGGATCGGGAGTAGAACTGAATATTCCTGACTCAAAGTTTGGACCTGATGATGCCTGGGTGAAGTTGATGCCCATGCCACTTTACGTTTCCCAGTGCCCAATGGGACAATTGTCATCTGATGATTTTATTGTAGCATTGTGACCATGCCATAGAAGGCCCATATAGTAGAGTTTATCATTGTGTGTTACCTGCAACAGGCTTAAAAATGCCCCATAATTATAGTGACTATGAAATAACATTCCACAATAATGTAATTAATGGGGTTTATTTTATATACTTAGCATTCTCTTCTTCTCTCTTCCTCTAACTCTCCCTCTCTCTCCTTCCCTCTCTCCCAATGAAACTTATAGTAAAATTCTGTCCATGCTTTATTTTTGCAATGACAAAGTGCCACCTGCAGTACGTACATCATAACCAGCACATCTGCAATCTTTGGTAATGAGATTCTGAACAGAAGACATGAAGGATAATGCCTAATTGCTTTTACTTCTCTCGAGATCCTCAGAGAAATTTTAACATCTGGCATTGTATCATTGCTTGAAAGGCGATTGAGTTTTCTGAGAGCAGCTCTTTCCTGATTTTGCTAATTCTCCTCCCTCTTCAGAGATGCTTCAGAATTCAAGAAAGGAAATGAACATCCTTTCATGTAAATGTGATTTTTTGGGGGGGTAGGTTCTAAGAGGTATCTTCCCTTAAAGAATGGTAATTTTCCAGGGGAAGAGATTTCAAAAACATATCTATGTCTGTATGATTACAAAGCCTACACATAAGTTAGATGCCTGGAAGATCTTATTAAAAATGAACTTTTCAAAATATTCAATTGATTTTTCCCTTTATCTTTTTCCCTAAAGAGGCTACACTATTTTTGTCAGATGAATAGTCATGTGGCTATTTATTTTATTTTTCTATAAATACATCATGTATGCATTGGGTTGTTGGATTAACCTGAGGTGGATTTTTTATACACATATCCAGAGGGTGACTGTGGTGTCAGTTCCTTTCATTTTAATGTGTGTATTTGGTAATAGCAAATGTATATGGCAATACATCTTTGCAGAGGCCGTAAAGAATACTCCTCATTTTTTTCTCCTTCAGGGATCATAAGCAAATATATTATGAGACTCCAAAGTATTAGGCTGTAAAATTTAGAATAATGTTGTTTATAAGGTAAATTCCTAACACCAGTATTCTCATTTATTTTTCTTTCTCACGTGGGCCTTCTGCTGTTAGGTGCTGCCTGCCTGGTTTGAGATTCAAAGGTAATTTATCATTTAGATTCATTAAATACTCCAATTCTTTAGTTTTCTTTAGGATCTGTGACAAATCGGTGTTGGCCAGAATTTCAATTTTCAGTTTAAAGTCAGTAATCCTTTACCCTGGGACATAATCTGTAACAACCGCCACCACCGTCTCCAACTTTGCATGTTATCAATCCCATTTTTAAAAAGGAATGTAACAGTAGCAAAGGTGCTTTGCCAACTGGATATTAAGTTCCTGACCAACCAACATGTGCTTCATTTTTCTGTCCAGGGCTCTAAGCAGAGCCCAATGACCGTAGAGTATATTAAAAGAGCTCATTGAAACATGCATAGTCATGTAAATTTAAATTGCGTGTGGCTTGACGAAGTTGGGAGCTTCAAAATATTTGTTCTTTTAGAATTCCAGCCTTCCCCTATTTTTTACCTATGTTTTGTCTCTTCTAGAAACACTTCTAGTGTGCTTACAGAATGTGAAATCTTGATCCAAAGCAGAGATTACAGAAACTCATGTATGTCGTAAGAAAAGCCACTCAAAATTCCAACAATTTCCTACATTGATTTGTGATGTTAGAAATATGATATCTTATATGTCTGGAACAGAAATGGTCCAGGAATATATAGTACTGTATGGTGAGTTTGGCCAGATCAATATTGTCTGGGTTATAGAAGAGGAAATGGAGAAGTCGTGTGACTTGCCCAGGGTCACACAGCTCAAGAGTGAGGAATCTAGTGTGTTCCAATAGAGGTCTTCCTATTCTTTGTCTTGTGCTAGATTTTCACAACTCGAGGTTTTCCTAAGATGGGCCAAGCTGGATCTAAAAATCAACCTACAGGAAGATAGTAATTAAATTGTGCCCATTCATTAGAGGACATTCAAACCAACATGCAATTGCAAATTGTGGTGGGGTGGTGAATGTTGGGGAACTCTGAAAGATTTAACATTACCCAGGGGGGAGATAAGGGGACCAAAACTAGTTTGCAATATGCTCAGGACCATCTGTGTGATTTTCTGATAAAATATGTGAGAAATCATGTGGAGTCGCGGATGACACCCAGACATAGGGTGCTCATCTGAGACCAGAGTTCAATGGATCTGTGGTTAGGAATACTGGAGGCACTGAAAAAGTGAATCATGAGAAGAGTGGGGAAAACCCAGATTATGGAAAACTACAGAAATATGTGTGATGGGCTTTAAGCTGATCAACGTACTATTGATTTATACAAATGTGGAGAAAGAGAGCTGTCCTTCCTTATTGTGAAAGAAGTTAAAATAGTTCAGCCAAGTGAACATGGATGGAAAGGTTGTTAGGATGTTGTCAGGTGATGGTGTGAAAGATGTGGCAAAAATTGGCAATCCACTGTGGGTTTGGGGCAAAAAAGAGATTGATTCAAACCCATGGTGATATAAATTGATTTAGAAGCCAATGTAGGAGTCAAGCTGGCTCTAGAAAGACACAAACTATGAAGACTTGGGAGAATTGATGCACCTCTCTGAGCTTCAGTTTCCTAATCAGTCAGATGGGGATAATGAGCACTTCCTAATAGGACCATAGGGATTAGGTAGACACTCTATGTAAAATACACAAGAGGCACTTGCTGAATATTGTTTCTCTTCCCTTTGGTTCAATTTGACAAGGAGAGCTGAGGAAGTAGCCTATAAGGTGCCTGGAGGTGATGAAAAGAGCTGATATGACTCATTTATTTGCTTCCACTTTACACATATACCCAATCAGTTGAACAGACACAACAGCTATGATGAAAGCAAAATGCAAATTAATTGCATCTTCTGTTTCCTCTTTAGCCAATATTTCGTTGGGAAACTTTGCGTCATGTGCCATGCTTTATACTCACTTCTAAGTATCAAGTAGGCTCAGACAATTTATGTCAAAAAATGAAATCTTGATTCACATATGAGAATGTCCAGTCCAAGAAGTTAATCATCATTTCAAATTCACTCAAAACTAAGACATCCTCTTTGCCTCCACAGCTAAGGAACATAGTTAGTAGGCTGCCAGTCTTTTGGGAAGAAGTTGTGGTGGACTTCTCCTCCCCTACTCACTATCTGGTTGTTTCTGAACCTGCCAGGATCAGATGTAGAGGCAGGAAATATGAAGAGCTTCGAGTAGTTCTGACTTGCTGAAATGGCCACATGGCCTGCTCTTCAGGCATACAGATACTCCTTGACTTACGATGGGGTTACGTCCCAATAAACCCATTAGAAGGGGGAAATATCATAAGTCGAAAGTGCATTTAATACATCTAGCTCACTGATTACCATAGCTTAGCCTAGCCTACCTTAAATGTGCTCACAACACTTACATTAGTCTACAGTTGGGCAAAATCATCTAACACAAAGGCCTATTTTATAATAAAGTCTTGAATATCTCATGTAATTGATTGAATACTGTACTGGAAGTGAAAAACAGAATGGCTGTATGGGTACAGAATGGTTGTAAGTGTATTAGTTGTTTATCCTCATGATTGCGTGGCTGACTGGGAGCTGTGGCTCTTCCCAGCATCCCAAGAGAGTATCTTACCACATGTTGCTAGTCCAGGAAAAGATCAAAATTCAAAGTATAGTTTCTACTGAATGCTTTCTACTGGATGCTTGCACACCATCATAAATTTGAAAATCATATGTTGAACCATCATAAGTTGGGGACCATCTATATTAGTTTCCTCTTGCTGCTGTAACAACTTACCACAAACTTAAAGCAACAAAAATTTATTATCTTACAGTTATGGAGGTTATAAGTAAGTGTAAAGTCAGTCTCACAGGGCTAAAATCAAGGTGTTTGCGGGGGGACATTCCTGCCGGAGGTTCTAGGGAAGAACCCCACATTCCTCCTCATTAGCCTCCTTATTCCAATCTCGGCTTCCATCTCCACATTGCCTCTTACCCACTCTGATTTCCTGTCTCTCTTGTAAAGACCCTGTGACTACACTGGGCCCACTCAGATAATCCAGGATAATTTCCTCAACCCAAGATTCTTGACTTCATCTCATCTGCAAAGTCTCTTTTGCCACATAGAGTAACATATGCACAGGTTCCAGGGATTAGAACGTGGAAATCTTTGGGGGAATGACTCAGGCTGCCACAGTGGGCTTAGCAGAAGTTTAAAGAAATCTTCTCATGTGATTAATGGGCTCCTAGGAGACCTTCCTGCATTGGGTGTCTCCTCTGCAGCAACCTGGGTGCATTAATGTATCTCCTTTGCCTGCTTGCTCTGTCCTCTGCCCCTGTCTTTTTCACCATCCACTCCATGTAGATTCTTACCCTTGGAGTTCTCTTGACTTCTTAGGTCATCCTGTTGGGCAGAACCTAACATGGCTCCTGGATGGCTGTATTTCCCAGGCAGCCAACACCTGGTCCACAGGTAGCACACACGGACACATGGGAGTGCAGGTCAGCACTTGCACAGTCACCTGCTCCCACGCCCACTGTCCACTTTCTCTTCTCAGTTGTAAGTCAGGCACCTGAGGCAATTCTCAGTACATCTCACCTTCAGAGAACAACATCAAGTCTCTGAAGGCTTCTGAGAAGCTCATGCTCTTTACTCTCTTTGCACCTTCCCCAAAGAAACACTCCTTCCACATTATGATGCATCTTTATCTCCTTGATCTGGAGAAGGGATCTGAGAGTTGAGGAATAGTTCCTCTCTAAATTCTGCGTTTCTGTCTCTCACCTCATTTTGGTATGCAGCATTGATTACATCCTGGTGCCCCAGTCAAAGCTTCAATTTTCTTATACTTCACGTGTATAATGAATATAAAATTTTCAACAAGTGAATGCAATGAAGTCCATAATGTTAGTACCCTATAACAGAGGCAAGATGTCTTTCTGGAAGTAAACATACAGATTTAGGAGTCCTACAGACCTGGTTTCAAATAGCTAGTTGCCTGACCATAGACAACTTGTCAAATTTTCTGAGCCTTGATGTAGTGGATTGATTGCACAAATTGCCTTGTTTAAGGGCCATCTCTATATCCATGTCCTTTGCAATTAGCTACTTACAATTCAGAACTTTAAAGTGCTTTGCAAAAAGCCTTGCTCTGCTTCCTGTACTTTTTTTTTTCTTTGAGGAAGATCAGCCCTGAGCTAACATCTGCTGCCAATCCTCCTCTTTTTGCTGAGGAAGACCGGCCCTGAGCTAACATCCATGCCCATCTTCCTCTACTTTCTATGTGGGACACCTACCACAGCACGGCTTGCCATGCGGTGCCATGTCCGTACCCAGGATCTGAACCGGTGAACTCCAGGCTGCCGATGTGGAACGTGTGCACTTAACTGCTGCACCACCGGGCCAGCCCCTCCTGTAGTGTGTTTTTATAAATTAGGTCAGCACAGCTAGATGATAGTTTTCTTATGACTCCAAACTACGTAAGGATTAATTATAATGATCTAGTGAAAATGCACATGACCCCTTGGCATAAATTAAGTGTTGCAGAATAAAAGAACATGCAATGGATTCAGACCTGATCCACAAACCAGCTCAGGACTCACCTTGTAGTCATGTCTTACTCCTGATTATGAACTTGGTCTTGGGACGTTCTTTGGCCAATGTGACATAAGCCAACATTTGCGAAAGTACTTCTGCTTCCTATCTTTGACCCCAATCACTGCCCTAAGAACAAGCCCAGACTATCCTGTGGGAAGATCCCAGTAGAGTTGGTCCTAGATGAGCTAGCCCACTAGCTAGACCACTATCTGACCAAAAATGCAGGACTTTGCCCATCCAGGATCAAACAGCTCATTCTAGATCAAAAATACTTACAAGCTGATTTACAGATATGTGCAAAATAATGAATGGCTGTTAAGCCACCAAGTTTTGGAGTGGTTTGTTATATAGCAACAGCTAGCTAATACACTTGGTTTTCTCATTTGTGAAGTAGGGGTTATAATACCTTTTGCATATGGATATTGTGAGAAATAAGTGTACATACAGAGCTTTGTAATTATCTGGATCACACAAGATATCCAAGTGGTAACTGAATTTAAGGATGATAATGTATAAAGACTGGGATCTTTTTGTGTCATTTAAAAGTGAGATTCTGATTAAAACAGAACAGATTTTTAATGTGAGACAAGAATTCTTATCTTCTTGGCCATACCATATTTGAATTTTAGATATTATGGTAATTCTTTTAAAAGAGTTTAGGTTCAGGCAAAATGTTGTTTTTTTCTTTTTCTTTTTCTTTGCTGGGGGGGGTGGGGTGGGTGACAGGGCACAGCTCTAAAATCATTTCTGTTTCAGATATTTCCACTATAATTTCTTGGTCTTAAAAAGTAGATTTGCATCATCAAATGTCAATTCCTGATGACTTGCCTTTGAGAAAGCGAAGGTATATAAGTGACATTTTCATGATTTCTACAAGAGACATTGAGCTTTTATCAAAATTTATATCCTATTTAAATGATGCCTCTGAAATCGTTAATTTTACTGTTTAGCAAAGAACTTTTGCAATTAGCTATTTAGAATTCAGATTTTTAAAGGGTTTCATGAAAAGTGGCCACAAAGCTTCCTGTAGAGCATTTTTATAGTTTTAGACCAGCATGACTGGACTTTAGATTGATTATGACCCTGAATCAGGCAAAGATTAAATTATAATTATTTGGTGAAACTAGACATGATCTCTTGGTATAAATTAAGCGTGACAGAGTGGAAAGAATGTGCACTGCTCCCCAAACCAGCTCAGGCAGTTACTCTCTTTGGACTCCATTTCCTCATCCATAAAGTGACTCACTTCCCTGATGATTATTAAAAGGATAAAGAACAATGCCTCTAAAGTGCTCAGTAGCGCTTGGAACACAGAGGACATTCAATAGATAGTAACTTTTTATTAAGACAAATTATAATTTTGAGGACTTGCTTTTATTTGGATCTGAAGATTAAGAACATAATTTAAGATACCAACGCTAATATCAAAGCGTGAAGACAACAGCAAAGTCGGGTGGGCGGGGTTTGGCGGAGGATGGAAGTACTGGAAGGGGAGGCCATGTGAGCACAGGCAGCAGACGGATCTCACCGCCGCGGACGGATCTCACCGCCGCGGACGGATCTCACAGCCGCGGACGGATCTCACCGCCGCGGACGGATCTCACCGCCGCGGACGGATCTCACCGCCGCGGACGGATCTCACAGCCGCGGACCTATGTCTAGCGGAATCACAGCCTTGGGTAGATGGAAAAGACCCCAGAGCCACGTTTTTAAAAAAAATAATTTGCAATGTTTCATGGACTAGCACTTTGTAAACCAAAGTGAATTATGAGAGAGAGGAATTTTAAAAACCTACAAAATACAAGCTCACGTTTTCGTTATTAGAGTCAAGAAACAATTTCTCTGTTAAATCACTAAAAAATGTCAAAATACTCACTCTCCATTTCTGTGCTTAATTCGTTGGGAATGGCAGCCATCCACGGACCGCACTTTGGGCAGCACTATCCTAAAGACAGCTGAGTGAACATTCTTCACAATTAGATCCTTCCTCAGATAGTATTCCTCGCCGTTTTTTGTGCCATCATTATTGGTTTGACTATTTCTAGGGAGGGACCACTTGTAGTTTCATGAGGTGGTTTCTTCTGTTTTGGGAAAGTTTTAATTTATCCTTCTAAGCCCTCAGTGAATGTCTGGAAAAGACCAGAACCAGTGGCTGGGTTGAGAAAACATAATCTTTCCTGCTGCGATGCTTCAAAAGAGAACTTAGACACATCCGAGTAGGTGTATTAGCGTGATTTTACCAGGTATCAAGAGACTGGAACATTGGTTTGCAAACTGCGTGCAATTAGGGATGGAAAGAGTCCAACGTTTGGATTGTAATGCAAGGAAGGTTGTCACCAGAAAACAAAACAAGAACTTTTTATGGGTATCAAGGTGTAGAATAACTGGTCTTCTTGCCTCCAGTCCCTTCCTCCTGTGGTCTATTCTCCTCACTGTACTTAGAGTGATTGTTCTAACAAGTATGATCATTTTCTTCCTGCTTCACACTTCTCTAGATCCCTACTCGCTTACATATGGTAACTCCATTTGACACTCCTTGTATGTCTAATGTTCCATATACCTTCCACTTCGTAGGGAGCATGGGTGAGGATCTGCCTCCCCGTCATCCTTCCATTCCTGTTCCCAACCAGAGAGACTCCATTTTATCTCTATCATACTTGAGGCTTCCACATTAGACTGTGTCTGGAAAAAAATAAAAAGACTCCATTGTTAACTTAATCTCACAGGACAAACCCCAGAGATTTTACCATGGCAAATCCTTAATTTTTTAATTTTACCCCATTTTTCATTAAGAAAACACCATCACAGTCCACCTGCATGTTAACTCATCAGGTCTTGCCTCCATGCCTTGTCCATACTATTCTCTTTACTTAGAGTTCAATACCTTCCCACCCCATTCAGCTGGTGACACTCTACTTGTTCTTGAAGACTTAGCTCAAATGTCACCAATGCAAAGAGACACTTCCAGCCCCTGGCAATGACACATCTCTTCTGTGTTCTTATGGGATCCCATTGTTGAACTATTTTGTTACACGTTGTCTGTTCCTTTAGACTGGGATACCCTAGATGACAGGTTTTTGTCCTAGTCACTGTTGTATCTCTGGGAAAAGTAAGGTGTCTGTAGTCGGCAGAATGATAGCCCTCCAAAGATGTCCACGCCCTCATTTCCAGAACCTGTGGCTATATTCTATTGCACAACCAAGGGGAATTAAGGTTGCATTTGGAATTGAGGTTTCTAATCAACTGACTTTGAAATAAAGAGATCAGTCCAGGTGACCCAATGTAATCACAGAGGTCATTATAGATGGGGAAGGCGGAGTCAGATGAGGGAACCAAAGAGATGGCAGTGTGAGAAAGACTTATCCACTTCCAACATTGAAGATAAAAGGGTGGCCATGAGTGTAGGAAGGCAGATAGCCTCTAGAATCTGGAAAGGGCAATCAGTGGATTCTCCCCAAGGGCTTCCAGGAAGAACACAGGCCTGTTGACACCTTGGGTATAGTCCAGTGAGGTCCTCTGTGGATTTAAGACCTCCAGAACTGTAAGACGAAAAATCTAGGTTGTTTTGTGGTCATTTGTTACAGCCATAATAGGAAACTAATACCGTCACTTATAAATATTCGATGCTTATTAAATATTTGTTTGGACAGAGGAATGCAAAGTTCATCCAGAGGTGAGCAGTGAGACTGCTTTGATTTCGAGTGAGTGAAATTCTTGTCCAGAATTCCCTTCATGGACAGGAGTGAACTTAGCACAGTGTTGAATCTGCAGGGAAGACATTCTCATCCAGTGGAGATATACAGGATCTGAATGGCAACCAGTCTTTGTTGGACTGTGTTCTTCCATGTGTCTTTGACATTCTGTTACTGAACCTCTGTCTTCCTCAACACTATCATGACTTTTTTTGGTATAGACAAAACACTGCTTGTTTATTTTTGCCCACTCATTCCTTTTATTATTACCAACCCTGTTAACTTGACAACAGGACCTAGGGTGGCATTTGCAACACTCCCTTTCTTTTTTATGGGGTATTTGTGTCTTGTTTCTCATTAACACTGTCCACTGGGGGCCACTGAACCAATGTAAGAGTCTGCTAATAGACCTGAGGCTTGATTTTTATGTTATCATGGCTATTGCAACACTAAGGTGTGTTGAATTCATGGAAGCATTGCCATTCCAAGATTCTGGGGCTTGGGAGACGCATTCCCAACATCCTTGCATTCCTGAGGGATCCAGAAGGATACAGTCCTTTCACTGGAGCCAGGGCTTCTTTGATGAAAGAATCCTTCATAACTTTGTGTTCTGCCTTTGGTCTCTCGGAGCTTCTGGACACCTCAGGTAAAAGAAGATGGTTGTATTAGTTATCTGTTGCTTCATAATACATCATCTCAAAACTCAGTGTCTAAAATGACAAAATAAAACATCGTTTGCCTTATGACTTCTGTAGGGTCAGAAATTCTGGAGCAGCTTAATGGGTGATTCTAATTCAGGATCTCTCATGAGGTTTTAAATCACTTGACACATAAATAAATGTAGAGGACGTTTTAAAGTGCTTAGAACCACTGTAACACTCCTCAAATAAGTTGTCACAAATGATATGACCTTTAATTGATGGTCCAAAACCAAAGGCAATAAAAGCTGTTGGAAGAGAAGTTCTTATAAAAGCTGTGACCAACATGTAGTAAAGTCATTTTATGTTGCTTAGACAAACACTAGCTGTTAAGAAATGTTGATGTTTGGTAATCTTACTCTGTTTTCAATTTCATTAATTCACAGACCTTAATAGACGTATTTTCACAATAAATGTAATGACCCATATATGAGTACCGAGTGCACTTTTTCCTCCCTAAGTCATTGTTTGGAGGCAAAGCCACCAATGGTACTGTTTCAACTGTCAATATGTATCTATTTAACATTTTTATTGTTTTAATTTTTTTTGCAGTTATAGAAATTCTATTAGCTAAACACTACTAAGACATGGAACACTTTTTTGTTCTGAGTCATATTTTTAATGATCCGAATAGATGTTATTTACTGAGGTATTTTATATTTAAATATACATATGAATATATACATACATATGTATCTGTATGAATTTTTCACAATATTACTATGTGCATTTGAAAAGTATTTTTCAAAAATGAAAATTAAACTGGCAGAAAAACTCATTTATCCTTCCAAATTCATTTTAGCAATAGAGGAATATGAGCATTTGAGTGAGATTATGAGCCATTTTCATTAAAACAAATGTCCTGTCGTCTCTTTTAAGCTTCTTTCATTGAAGAAGTTTGCAAAGTGCACAGTTAAACATACACAGCGCACACACAGAACACCTACAACACACATAAATATACCCTACATAACACATGCAACACACACCAAAGATGGAATGCGTACGACACACAATACACACTTGACCCCCATAGAGAATTGGCATTTGTAACTGTTTCTTTTTGATAATCAAGTTTGTCAATGCTCTGCAAGAAGAACAAAATACAGAAAGAAATTGGATGTTGAAGCTGATAAGATTGCAATAGTCGTCTTTAAGTTTGGATTTCAAGCATTTAAGCCCATCTTAATAGCTCCATTGCTCTTGTTCATTGAATTTATGATTAAATAAATACTATATATTTGAACTATGAAATTACTTTCTATGAATAAAATGCTGCCTCTGTTTTCTTAGAGTGGGATTCCAGGTAAGTTTTTCTTTGGATGGTAAATGATTTCAGCCCTAAAAACCCATTAAAAAAAAAAACATTTAAACCCATTGGTTTAGGCTTTGTGAGTAGAATAGCTTTCACTGATTCAGAGAAAATGGTCCAAGATAGGGAACTTTTTTTGGGTCAAGGATATTGTTGGGGCAATTATTCCCTTCCACATCTGAAATTTCATATTGCTGCCCATCTTTCAGGAAAGATGGCTTTTGGCCAGTGCTGATAGATGACCTAGGAGGTCCAAAATATGGAGGAAAGAAGACCCAGGTGTGAAGGATGTAACCCTAGAAATCAGATCAAATTTGTGATTCTTGAAGAAATGGAGATGGGGGATATGATAGGCTCACAGTCCCAGAGAGAGAAATTTGGCAGCAAGGTGACATCAGGACAGACCCTACAGGTGAGATTTACCTAGATTCAATTGTGAATGTTAAAGGACTGCAATGCAAATTTCTAGAAAGTTCTTTCTTATATTGAGCTTATACCAAATTCCCTCACAGAATTGCTTCAAATTCTTTTCAGTATAGTGACCAGAGTTGGCATGCCCAGCTTTTCCCACTCTTTCTCAAATGACAGTTTCTCCACCTGTTTCCATCCTGACCATAGTGACCTGGAGGCTGCCATAGCTCTCAGCATCTTCCTTAACCTGTGTTGCTTGGAAATGAGAAAGACGTTCAGTGTTGTACTGAGTGTCGAGTTAGTTGGCACAGCCTGAGGGAACTGGTCCAAAATCCCTGGTGAGGTGTCTTCTGGTGGGGATATAAAGGAGAGAGCTTAGGGAATGGAACATGGAACTTAATATTCTGAAGCTATAAAATGCACCACTAAGAAAAAGGCAGTGAAGAAAATGTACAATAAACACTGAAGGATGCAACAGCTTAGGGTTTCATCAGGATGAGAGGGATAGTTCCATGTGTGCACTGAACCTACGATGCATGCTCCAGGCAACCCTGGGGAACCACGTATTTATTCTCTCAACTCAATCTGTCAGGAATACTTGAAGTACATAGCATGGATACAGCTGACAGAAAGGGAACCTGCCCTGGTTCAAAAACATTTAGGGAAGAAACTGTCCCAGTTGAAGCCCTCCAGAGGTGCATGACTTGATGGAGCATGGACGCCTTTCAGTTCAACTTCATTCTGCTAGTGAGGAAATCCTGAGATCCAGAATATGTAGAAGTTTTGATAAGGACATTTTGCTGGCAAAATAACAAACAACTGAAAAACAATCCCCAAATAGCAAAATACCCATTTTCATGCTTTAACTACTACAAAATTTCACCCTTCTCCATCTAACTCATGTTATTTATCTCATTGGATATACTATATCAGGTTTGTGATGGTCTGAGTTAATTACCAAATGGACCACAATGAGGGGCTGAGTATTTTTGAGGCTGCATTTCTTCAGCCCAGAAAGTTTGGATGGGTGAGTTGAAGATGTCAGAAGCATTTGGAAACAATTTAAAAGTATGTATCATATCTACATGCTTCCACCATGGGCAACTTGAAATGCCATCAGAGCAAGGTCCTTGTTAGCTCATTCCAGTCTAAGTTTCTCAGAATTTTTTGGTCTGAATTAACTGCATGACTATTTTAATTCTGAGAGACAGATGGCAATGACTGGATGCCTCCATCCACTTTCTGTACTTGGAGCATTTGACCAAGCTTGAAATTGCCTAGGCAAATGGATTATCTTGCCTGGATCTTAGGATCATATTATAAAGAAGGAAGATAGGAGCTGGCCCAGTCGTGTAGTGGTTAAGTTCACATGCTCCATTTTGGTAGCCCAGGGTCACAGGTTCGGATCCCGGGTGTGGACCTACACACTCCTTGTCAAGCCATGCTGCAGTGGTATCCCACATACAAAATAGAGGAAGATTGGCACAGATGTTAGCTCAGGGACAATCTTCCTTAAGCAAAAAAAAAAAGGGGGGGGCGATAAACATTCTCAGAGGATTTTCTCCTTCACTACACTTCACTTTATTTTCTTTCTAAATAATTTAAAAAGGCTCTGGAAAGGATTTTTTAGCTAATAATTCATCACTGACAAGTGATAAAAGAGCAAACCTAGTATAATAGGTCATTTCCATCCTGGCCATCACTGATCCATATGTAACTCTGGCAACAAAGTGAAGTTCCAAAATGATTTTGTCTTTATTTTTATAGAAAAGCATGATTTAATAAGAACCTGAGCATGTCATTTAAATTTTGATTATACATTTATATTTCTATTGTGTTGAGATAATTATAAGATTTTGCACTCCCTGAGTTTTGTTTTGTTTTGTTTTGTTTTTTGCTAGAAACAGATCTTACATTGCACCTGCTGTCTTATAAGGCAGAATTAGTCTCCTGGGATGGCGGGTCCCCTCACTGGGGAGAAGTTAGCCAGTGTAACCTCCTTTCAAAAGAGTCACCATAGAGTGATGAAGGTCAGTTCCTCCCCGCAGAAAGGGCAGGACTTTTCCCACTGAGAGTCACAGATGGGTTCAGCATTGCTGTCGACACTTGCTCAACATATACGTGTTTATAGAATTCCAGATTCTGGAGATGGAAGTGGAAAGGATCTTAACAACCTTGAGTCTAACTTTCAATTTAAAAATGTGGGATGCCAGGCCAAGAAGATGAAATACTAAGGCCATCCAGAGGGTGGGTGGTGGAGGTAGGGTTAGGATACAGGAATTCTAACTCCCTTTCCAGTGGGTACGTGTGTGCGTGTGTTCCTGTGCGTGCTGAGAGTAGGCTGCTCTCTGAGTTTTTTCAAGCATGACAAAACTAACCAGACATGGGGCTGGCCCAGTGGCACAGCAGTAAAGTTCACATGTTCCACTTCAGTGGCCTGGGGTTTGCCGGTTCGGATCCCAGGTATGGACCTACACACTGCTTGTCAAGCCATGCTGTGGCAGGCGTTCCACATATAAAGTAGAGGAAGATGGGCACCAGTGTTAGCTCAGGGCCAATCTTCCTCAGCAAAAAGAGGAGAATGGGTGGCGGATGTTAGCTCAGGGCTAATCTTCCTCAAAAAGAACAAAAAAAAACCCACAAAACTAACCAGACGTGAGGAGAAAATGCTCCATCATGGTGGCTGCTGTTCCTTCTGTCACAGCTTCTCTGTTAAAACTCAGACAACTGCATTGGGTACTGCCTTCCCATTCAGCACAAACCCGATGTGATGGTGGATACTCTTAAGGGACCAAGGAAGGATTTTTTTCCTCCTCAATCCACAGAGTGTATTATTTGTTCTTCCCTAGAGGCGAAAGATATACGCAAAGATTGGGATGGTCTCCACATTGATAATATATATTGTTGGCAACATTTAAAAGCTTATACTCACTTCCTATGTATCATAGAGTAATTGTTTAACTCAATTCCACCTCCCACCATCCATGTCCATGTTGAACTAAAGACATGGAAGCCACATTTATAACCTTTGTGGTACAAATTCAATGAATTTAGGGGTGCCAAAATATACACATAATAGTTCTGTTTGGATGTTGATTTGGCCAATGTGTAGGATTTTTCCTGACCCTGTCTCTTTTCCATACTTCTCCATGGTCAGGTCGTGGATGGCATGGACAGAAAATAGGAATTTGGGATACGTATGAGCTGTCTCGTCTGAGTTTTCAATAGGGACCAATTGTGGATGAATTTATAAACAAGTCATTATTATAATAAACAGGTTATTATTAAGTGTCAGCTCCCTGCCCAGTATAGACCACGGGACAGACATCCACTTCTAATCCCCAGAACTTGTGACTATGTTTCTTTATCTAGCCAACAGGACTTTGCAGATGTGATTAAGTTACGAATGTTGAGGAGAGGAGACTCCACTGGATTATCCAAGTGGGTCCAAACTAATCACACAAGTCCTTAATATTGGAGAATCTTTCCTGACTGTGTTCAGAGGGAGAAGTGACTAGAGAAGAATGATCTGAAAGATGCAGTATTGCAGGCTTTGAAGATTGAGAAGGGACCACAAGCCAAGGAATGCAGGTAGCCTCTTGAAGCTGGAAAAGAGAGGAAAACAAATTCTTTCCTATAGGCTCCAGAAGGACCACAATCCCACCAATACCTTAACTTCAACCCAGTGAGACCCATGTCAGCATTATGATTTACAGAACTATCAAATAATACATTTGCATTTTTTTAAGCTGCCAAGTTTGTGGTAATTTGTTCTGGCCCACTAGAAAATTAATACAGGCAGTGAGGTGGGGCAAGTTGGGGGAGAAGTTAAAAAGCAAATTATAAAGCCAGCCCTGATGGCCTAGTGGTTAACGTTCAGCATGCTTTGCTTCGGCAGCCCAGGTTCGGTTCCTGGGCGTGGAACTACACCACTTGTCTGTCAGTAGCCATGACTGTGGTGGCAGCTCACATAGAAGAACCAGAACTTGCAATTATACACAGTTATGTACTTTGTTGGGGGGAAGGATGAAAAAAGAGGGAAGATTGGCAAAGATGTTAGCTTAGGGTGAATCTTCCCCCTGCAAAAAAAAAAAAAAAGCAAATTATAAATCTGTGATGTAACATTGACAGGTTATTAGATGGTCAATATAAATGTGCACGTTCAATCTAAACACAAATACAAAATGACATATACATAAAAATGCAACATTTTAAATTGCTTTATTAGAATGTGCAACTTATTCTTATACTATATATTATGTTATGTATAACATACAACTTTGTTAGTATTATAACCGTATTATTATTAGAATGTATAACTGGTGAAAATAGTCTATGCACTTGGGAAGATAAAGCAACCTTTCTTTCCACTTGGGGAGAGTAAACACTGGCTCTTTTTTCTGGGGCAAGAGTGAGATTTCTCAGGAAATAGCCTTTTCATCATCATTTATACATTTTAACTAGATTTTCCCATACATCTTTGCTTATAAATATGCCATGTCATAATATCACTATGTTAGTTTTCTATTACTGCTTTAACAAATTACCACAAATGTCGCAGCTTAAAACAATGCAAGTTTATTATTTTGCACTTCTGTAAGTCAGCAGTGACGTGGCTGGTTCCTCCGCTCAGGGTGTCACCAGGCTGAAATCAAGGTGTCAGCCTGCCAGACTGGGCTCTAATCTGAAGATTCTGGAGGTGAATCACTCAGGTTGTTGTCAGAATCCAGTTCCATGTAACGGTTGGAGAGAGGCCACTGTTTCCATGCTGGCTGTCAGGCAGGGTCATTCCCAGCTTGTAGAGGCCCTGAGAATTCTTTGCCTGGTGGCACTCTTTCTCCGTATTCAAACTTGGCAACAACAGTTAGAATCCCTCTCATGCTTCGAATTTCTCCGACCTGCACTTCTACCGCCTCTCCCTACTGCTTCTGCGGGCTTGTGTGGTGACCTTGTGCCTACTCAGATAATCCAGGATGATCTTCCTGTCTTAAGGTCAACAGATTCATAACCTTGATGCTAACTGCAAAGGCGCTCTTGCCACATAAGGTAACATACTCACAGTCCTGGGGATTAGGGCATGGAATCTTCTTGGGGACCACAGTTATGTTACATGAATATCATAAAATACAGTACAGAGACCAGGTAAGCCAAACCAGAAGCTAGGCAAAGTTCAACTTTCACCTCAACCTTTTCCTGCCCAGGTATTTTAGGAACCAGGTCCTAAGGGCTGCTAGTAAAATGGTCAAATTGATTACAAAACAAGAAGAAAGCTATAAGATCAGCACTGAATAAAGTGAAACTTGAAATAATTCATGCAGCAGGGTTACTGCACTGTTCAGAAGGGAACACACATTACCTGCTGGCATTGGGTCATTGCAGCGGCAAGAAATGAGCCCTCTCTTTTCCTCTCTATTCCCTTCTGGCCGTTCCTGATAAAGATAGAAACATCATCTAGATCTGTTCATGGTCTAATTCTCTGTGCAGTCTAGGTTTTTTCTTCTTTGAAGAAATACAGTCAGTTATGTAATACTTCTGGTTATCTCAGACGGTTTTCTTAAGATATAATGCACAATCACAGGACAGATACATTGATAGTTTGGGATTTGCTTTTCATTTTCTCCAAAATGGTCCAGGATTTAATGCTGCTTATTTTTTAAAAATAGCTTCATGGGTACATGTAATTCTAAATTGGAAAAGGCAGGAAACTATTGTTTACTGGAAAACGTGGGTCAGGCTCATGACAGATAATAGCTATCTGATCTTTACAAGAACTAGATTGAATATACATTATTATTCCTACTTTACAGATGGGGAAACTAAAACTCACAGAGTTATATCATTTTCTCTAGGTCACTGAGCTATAACTCTTAGAGTCATGTTGATGCAAGTCAACACATTGGCTTGACATCCCATCTGTGGGGAGTTTTTTCCATCTCCTATGGGCTGGACACAAACTCGCCTTTTGTAGGTCCAACATCAATGATGCTACTTGAGTCTTCCGGATTATCTTCCACCTATTTCATACAAAATTACGCCCGTCTCTCAGGAGAAAGAGTGTTGAGCTGCTCCTGGTGGCCTCTTGAATTGGGGCCAATTTGCTCTCAACATGGCAGCATGTCCTTGAAGTACATGGCATCTCTTGGTGCTGTTTGCTAACTTGAGCTCCGTAATTGCTGTTCTTCCTTCTCTTCTGTTTCATTTGGTAATTTTTGTCAGGTTCTAGAGGTTTTGTTAAATAAGAGCAGAGGGGTAAGAGACCTGTTCTTAGGCTATTATTTTCTCCAAAATGTTTGCATTTGTTTTTTAGCCCAATTTGAGAGACTTTGTCTGTTTCGGTGGGAGTTTAACCTTTTTTTCTATTCCAACATAATAGCTCGTTTGACTGGCTCCACTTCTGTCTCCTTGCTAATGAGGGAGTTTAAGGCTTTCTTGCTTTTTCCTTTGTCTTCTGTCTTATGCCATATGATTATGTCTTGTTTGTTTATATCGTTTCCAAAGATTGGAAGGCAGATCCTGCTTTTAAAATAGGCTTGTGGTTCCCTTTTAGTTTTTCAGGAGCGTTATTGCTGTAGACAGAATGTTTGTCTCCAGAAAATTCATATGTTAATTCCTAACCCACAAGGCAATGGCACAAGGAGGTCGGGCCTTTGAGGGGTGATTAGATCGTGAAGGCGGAGCCCCCGTGAATGGAATTAGTGCTCTTATAAAAGAGACCCCAGAGAGCTCCCACACCTCTTCCACCATGTGAGGACACAGCAAGAAGATGGCCGATGCGCCAGGTAGAGTGTCCTCACCAGATACCGGGTCTGCCAGAACCTTGATCTCAGACATCCAGACTTCAGAACCATGAGAAATAAATGTCTGTTGTTTATAAATCAGCCAGTCTGTAGTATTCTGTTATAGCAGCCTGAACAGAGTAAGATAATTCTTTTTTTTTTTTTTAAGATTGGCCCTGAGCTAACATCTGTTGCCTATCTTCCCCTCTCTCTCTCTTTTTTTTTCCTCCCCAAAGCCCCCGTACATAGCTGTATATCCTAGTTGTAAGTCCTTCTAGTTCTTCTGTGTGGGATGCCACCACAGCATGGCTTGATGAGTGGTGCATAGGTCCACGCCCAGGATCTGAACCAGCAAACCTGGGGCCATCAAAGCGGAGCGTGCAAACTTAACCACTCAGCCACGGGGTCAGCCCTAAGACAATTCTTAAACCCATGTTACAGATCTACATGAAAAATACTGAGAAGAATGCCTGACACCTAATAAGTGTCTCATAAATATTAGTTATTTGCATTATTATTGATACTTAAATTGTTCAATATCATGAATGAAATGGTTATCTTTTAACTCCATAGCCAATGAGGGCAGTTTATATTTTATTAACTCATACTTTCATATTCTTTTCTGATACAATATGGGATTTGAAACCCAAATTATTTTTGTTAAATGTGTTACGATAAATATACCCTTTTCAACAACTTTTGGCATTTAATTCATGTGGATAGATATATTTGAAACTTATTTTTGTATGAAACACTCTGTTTGTCTGGTGTTAACCAGACTTTGTATCCCATAATTTCTCCATTCTGAGTTCTTGTTTATATTTCATCTCTTTGTGAGTTGAAGGAGATTTTATTTTTGAGAAGAGCATTTGGATTATAAAAAAATGGAATCCTTGAATATTTGAGAATGCTTTTTCTGTTTGCTTTTACACATTACAGATTTCTTGGTTGGATATGAAGCACCGGTTATCAATTTTCCTACTCTAAGAGGAAAAAGGCATTTCGAATCCCGGCTTCCATATGAAATTTCTGAGCACCACATGATTTGGCTCCTTGTGGGTAGCCTGTTTTTATTCTTTTGTGTTTCTTCCCTGAATGGTTGAAGCACCCTTTTCCTTTATCTTCACAGTTCAGAAAAAGAAAACTTTCAGATTCCATCTTGGTGGGAGTGGGTCCTTCTTAATCTTCAGGTAGATATTATGTTTCCTTGTTCTTAACTTTTTTTTTCATAGATCCATGCTCCTTTTCACTTCTTTTCTTAAGTCTTTGAATGAAGAGAGATTTATCTAGGCTTGATTTGTGCCAACAGACCAGGTCTGTGGCTTCTCCTTTGCCCTTCTCTCTGTTCCCTTGTTCTGGGGGATGTTTAATGCTATTATTTCAGGTTCACACTGCAAAGGTGTCTGTCCTGGCACCAACAGGCATTAGCTCATGCATTGCTGCTATTTTTTGTGAAAACTCTGCTTATCCCATTGCTAGACTATTCTTTCTTTTCCATTCTGGATTAATGTGGGTAATCCCCCACTTCCCCAGGTACCTTGATGCCAGAACATTGTCTCCCTCAATCCGCTCAACATCCTATATCCTGGACTCACACATACCAGGGTACCAGGACCCTCTGTGCTGTGGACAGCCTCCTTGTACTTTTCACTCTGTCGTTTTCCTAAGAGTTGCCCTCTCTGAGGGCAGAGGGACTTGGAGGAAGAGAGAAGGACCAATGCTCTGCCTTAAAAAGCAACAGTGTATTGTGGGTGTGTGCCTGCAGGGCAGTTTTCCACTTTCTGCTTCATATGAAAGCATATTGTTAGAAAATCCTGTTAATAGATCCATTTTTTAAGCACAAAGCTAAGAGCAGAAACACTCTGCTCTGTGGCTTCAAACAGTGCCTGCATCTTCATGTTGCCACTGCATGTATAAAATTGCATGTATCGCTCACAGTAATAATCAAAGAAATGTGTCTGACCCTGCAAAAATCTGGCACAACTACTGGAAAACTGCTCACCGTGTGGACCTTCCTATGAGCTGTGAATCAGGTTACAGATTGGCCTGGAAGTGCCAATATTCAGGCCGCCCTACATGTTCAATTTATTTAGCAAGGATGTAGAACTTGATAGAATGGGGTGGCTTCAGAAAGCAAGGACAGGTGCAGTTCTTCTGGGGGAGGCTTTTGGCTGCCCCCATGTCCTCTTTGGAGTGCCCATATGTGCCTGACATTTTTGCTCAGGTGGATATGTTTTCCAGTTAAGAAAGAGGTGGAATTCTTGCCATGCCCTTGCCCTGTCATAAAAGTGGGCTTAGGTTAGCAACCCAGAAGAATTTGCACTAACAAACGCTAAGGTTTATGTTAGGGAATAATTATACAGTGTGGGATCCCTCGATTGTTGAGTCAAACGCATCCTCAGCCAAGCCCTATTTCTGTTTGAGCACGGAAGGCGAAGTCACTGCCCAGGAGTCCCTGGAAAAGTTTTGTGCCTCCAGGTTCTTGGTGTTCCAGAGAGCGTGTCCTTCCATATTGCCTGATGTCCGTTCTTTCCGTGACACCTACTGGGTGCTGGCTTCTGTCCTGCGTCCTGGATATTTAACACTATCAAAGTGGCAAGTTTCTTGCCCCCTAGAACCCGTAGATCAGTTAGGGGAACGTGACTCCAGTTTCTCCTGGAGATTACAGTGAAGCTGTGGTTTTCCTTTTACATGGAAAATTAGAGATGATCTTGTCTAACAGGAGAAAGATCAAGAATTAGTCATGTACTTGTGTTTCTGGATTAGTGGAAAGACTTTATATATTTATTCCTAGATATTCAAGCCTAGGACATACAACTGCTTTGTTGCTAAATTGACATGAAGATCAAGTTTTCTTGAATTCTTCTTCTTTTTTGCTACTATGTATATCCATGTGAGTTTATGCTAATATATATGTAAATTTATGCTACTATGTGTATCTATATAAGTTTACATGTGAGTTTATGCTACTTTGTATATCCATAAATTTTATGCTAATATATTATATTATCCCTGAATATAATATATCCAGGATCCCTGAATCCCTGATATTAGCATATATCTATATCCGTGTATGTTTTCGGCTACTATTAAATAAGAGTCTTCCTGTACCTCCTTGTCTTTCAGTTGTCACTAACTGGTATTCTGGTCAAAGGGAAGGGAGTTTAGGGAATGACCAAGTTAAGAACCATCTTATGTAATAAAACATTGTCTTTCGATAAAAATTCAATTAAACGCATGAGTAGATAGAAAAATCAAGTCAGCATTCTTGCTGTTTGATATAGACTGCACACTTGCTACAGCCGCGCATCAAGTTGCGTACAGATATTGTAATTGTCAAGTGTCAAACTTTTGCCATAAGGGCATTATTTTATGGTATATTATAAAATTTAAAAAATTGACTCTCCATTTAAAAGTACATAGGAAGTTTCTTAAAGCTCCAGCTAAGATCATCTTCTTTTGGGAAATGAGAAAAGAAGGGTAGGTGCCAGTCTAAATATGGGAGGATTTTTAAAATATAGAACACAATTTCTGATTATCTCAAGAAAATTTGTAAAAGTGGCACTAAATGTTTTGGTTTAAAGTGTACATTAGATCAGAGATGTTTTTGTAAGGACACGGAGAATTGACCAAACAAGCTTTCTTAAAATTATTATTAGCTGTGGTGTTAATTTAACTTTGTTTTCTTCAGTAAGGTCAAGTCAGTGAGCTAAGTTTGATCATGTACCCCCAGCCCAGCTGCCATCTGCTTTTTCGAAGAGGTCTTAGGTATAAACAAACCAATCAGAAAGAAGCCCTGTTTCTGCTGTGGAGGACTGGGGGAGGAGCCTTGAGTGACAGGACCTGCTCTCCTTCACAGCAGCTGGGGCAGAGCTCAGAGTTAGCGGAATGGGAGGGAAGCACAGGGATTGTGTAGGAGGCTCCAAAAAACCTGCACCCAGGTCACAGGTGGCCGGCTGGGATTCATACCCTAGACCCATCCTGTGTGAATAATGCTGCAAACCCAACACACCACCTCCCACTGCTCCTCTCTCCCCTACGGGAGGCTGGGGTGGGGGTGGTGGTTGAGGCCCCCTATGTCATCGTCCAAGAGGAGCCAGAAATCCATCCATCCGCATCCACAGTGTTCCACAGGAGAGGAATACACGACCTTTGACATTGCACCACCTGCAGGGCACTTTCCTTCCTGCAGGTACCTGGGGCTGAGTACCCAATTGGATCAGACCATGCGAGTGGGCTGGGAATGACTCCCCCTGAACTGTTGCTTTCTGCCCTAATTCTCCCTGTTCACTTGGAAGCCACTCTCCCACAGATGATGGGTGATTTTTATTTCTCTGGAACAAAGCCCGGTTAGTGTTTCCTAGGGTGCTTTGAAGAGCAGCTCTGAAGCATCTCCTGGGAGAATTTGCCCAAGGATTTTTTTTCACCATACGTGGCCCTAAGACATTCTGTGCAGTAGCAATATTTAGTCCCTCCTGCATCCTCTTATAGGGTCCCACCCCTAATCCCTGATGCCCACACCCCATATCTGTCTCCCACGACTCATTTTCCTTCAGTAGTTGGCTCACCATCTTTTACTTGAATGTCCCTTGAATCTACAGAAGTGTTGGTTTCCCAAATATGTTTATTTTTATTTAGAGATTTTTTAAATTTAAAATGTGTTTTTTAACGTGTATGTCCACTACATACACAATTATATTTTTTTAAAAACTATAAATGTAATTGCTCACATGCTTTCCATGCAGCCTTCTATTCTTCCTTTTCAGGAGAAGGTGCTTCCCATTCCACCACCACTAAAAAAATTGTCCACCTTTGTCTTGAACCCCACCTTCCTCCTTGTGGGTGTCTCCCCGCTCCTCTCTTTGCTCACATAATCCCAGACTTTGTGATGATGCAGGCACACACCTCATAATGGCACAAACACGGGAGACCGACATCATGATGTCCTGCTGATTTACGGCATGAATCTTTCACCCATGGCAGCTGATTCTCACTGTTTTAAAATTATTTCCTGTGTGTTCTGTCTTCCCCTCTCAAAATATTATGCAGATGATAAAGGCACCAAATGTGGCAAACTGTACCGGGTCTGTGACTAAACATGAGAAAACAGCTGAAAAAAGAAAATTCTCTTATAAAAGTGATGAGACTCCAGAATTACCTGTCAGAACCCTGCAGCTGTGAATGGAGACAAATTATTGCACCTGCACACCTGGTTAAAAAAATAGCATGAATCCATGAAGACTTTTTTCAGATATGATTTTGAGTGAATCCATTCTTCCGTTGCTTCCTTCATTCTGTGGAGATAAAAAGGGAGAAATTACAAATGTCAGTTAGTAACGCAAATCTTTGCACCTGCCGGTTCTCTCGATGAGTCTGTGTAGCCTCTACATGGACCACTATTGTATTCAAGAGGAGCAAATGCACATTGAATGCATAAATTAGTACACGTGAAATTGTACTGCTTGGGGAAATGATAAGTTTAAAATTGAGGAGAGAGAGAAATCTTAGTAAGATTGAGGGTGAGGGGATATATAATTATGGGAAGGGAGCTTTCATGGAAAGCAATGAGGAATTTTCAGAATCCTCTTCTCCTCTTGGACAGAAAACCCCATCTTCGTGTTCTTCACTTCCATCACAGTCTCACCAAAGTCCTTCCTCTCTTCAATGTATTGCTGAGATTTTCATTCTCTGCTCATACTTAATGTCTCTTAAGTGTTAAACTTTTTGGAGGGGGGTTGTAAATACATTTTACCGAATATTTCCAGTAACGTGTATGTCTGTCTGGAAGGAATTTCTTAGTGAGTTCTAGAAATAGCAGAAAGAAATAGAATAGGCAACCTACATTTTGTTCTTGTGTCATTAACCTTTTGAACTATCACCATCATCATCATCATCTTCATCAATATTATTATTCAGATTTTTTAAATGATAAGGAAGTGGCTTAGAAAGGATCAATTATTTGTACACACTCTCAAGTGGCTTGATCAAATTCAGCTGTGCACCCAGATCTGTATAACTGCAAGGCACATGAGGTTTTTTTTTCACTGTACTACCTGGAAATTGTGTTTTACCTGTGGCAGGTGATATAAGCCAAAGGAAGAAAGCAAGCAGGCATTTAGTCGATCATATATGCTAGCTCTGTTCTGGGCTTGTTCCCAAAGCACGGTCACTATATAGACATCCAAGGTAAGTCCTGTATGGATTTAACAATAAAAATGCTAATGACTGAGGTTTGTATCACTATTTAGGGGGAGGAGGTGGACATTGGCTGACTTGGTGTTGTACGTTTTTTTTTTTTTTTTTTTTTTAAAGATTTTATTTTTTCCTTTTTCTCCCCAAAGCCCCCCCCGGTACATAGTTGTGTATTCTTCGTTGTGGGTTCTTCTAGTTGCGGCATGTGGGACGCTGCCTCAGCGTGGTTTGATGAGCAGTGCCATGTCCGCGCCCAGGATTCGAACTAACGAAACACTGGGCCGCCTGCAGCGGGGCGCGCGAACTTAACCACTCGGCCACGGGGCCAGCCCCAAGTGTTGTACGTTTTTAATACACAAAATCTCTCATGGAGGAAATTGGAAATGGCAGAGGATTTGTTTTATTTTTTCTAGGAGCCCAGCATATTTATGAATTCGTTCACTTTAAGTTGGGAAGCTATGGCTGGCAGATAAACCAATCTATTGAATCTTAAATATAAAATGTTTTGCTGTATTCTTACAATGGTAGTCTGTCTGTGACTTAACACAGACCAAAGGAAACTAAAAATAAAATCCTCTAGCCGGTTCTAACTGTAAGATAATCTTTATAGACCTTTCTCGGTTCTGCTGAAAGTTACTCAGTATGTCCGCTTCAAACCGCTGAGATTAGGAAGAGTTCAAAATAATCTCAAGGATGCTACTCCCGGTGAATGTGTGACAGTGCAGAGTTTCTGTGTGCGTCTAAAGCTTCAAGGCTATTGGAGAACAAAGGTTTCCCAGCTGGAGCCATGAGACTTTGTACATAATATGGATTTTGAAACATCAAGCAGAAACAAGAAAAGAAAAGCAAGAACTATAGTTGGACAGTGGGTGTTACAACACACTTTCACACATCCAGTCTTCTCTTCTGAGTTGTTGCTTGTGTACTTATGCAAAAAATATCCTGAACATTGTGGACAGACTGAAATAAAATTTCCTAAAATGAAAAATAATCTAGAGGGCTGGCCCTGTGGGGTAGGGGTTGAGTTTGGTGTACTCTGCTTCTGCGGCCTGGATCCCAGGTGCAAGGTTGGATCCCAGGTGCAGACCTACACCATTCATCAGCCATGCTGTGGCAGCAACCCACATATAAAGTGGAGGAAGACTGGCACAAATGTTAGCTCAGGGCTAATCTTCCTCAAGCAAAAAAAGAGGAAGATTGACAACAGATGTTAGCTCAGGGCCAATCTTCCTCAGCAAAAAAAAAAAAAAAAAAAAAAAAAACCAGAAAAACAGAAACAACTGGAAGTTGGCAAAAGAAGAGACATAGAGAGAGCCTTCTTGTTTTCATTTTTGAATGAGATGTTAGAAGTATGATGGCCAAAGGTGGAAGTTCAAGAAAAGACTAGTGCAGAGCATGAAGAAATGTGAACATGGGTTTTATGAGAGATTGTTCAGTGAAATGGGGATCTGGAGAAAAGGAAACTGAGAACCACGTGTGTGGTAGGTGGCCTTCTAAAATGGCTCCTAATGAGCCTCAGCTCCTGATAGTCACAGGCCTGTGTAATTCTCTCCACTTGTGTGTGTGCAGTCCTTCTAGTGACTCCTTTTCAAACAATAGAACAAAGAAAAAGTGATCTGAGAGGAGGTTGTTGTCTTCATTAGCTAGGGCTGCCATAACAAAACACCACAGGCTGGGCAACTTAAACCACAGACATTTATTTCTCACAGTTCCGGAGGCTGGAAGTCCAAGATCAAGGTGCCAGCATGGTCAAGTTCTGGTGCACGGCCTCTGCCTGGCTTGTAGATGACTGCCTTCTCACTTGTGTGTTCACATGATGGAGAGAGAGCAAGCTATGATGTCTCTTCATCTTCTTGCAAGGGCGCTAATGCCACCATGGGGGACTCACCCTCATGATCTCACCAACAGTGGTCTGGAATGGAGGGGCTCTTGTCCATCAGTTCACGAGGAGCTGAATCCCATCAACAGCTACATCAGTGAGCTTGGGAGCGCACCCTTCCCGGGTGGGTTCTGGAGATAAGACTATAGCCCTGACCGGCAGTTTGAATTGCAGCCTGTGAGAGACCCTCCTGAAGTGGAGGACCCAGGTCAGCCGTACCCAGAGCCTTGATCTATAGAAATTGCAATAAATGTTGTTGTTTCAGGTCACTAAATTTGAGATAATTTGATTATTGGATACACAGCAATAGATAATAAACAACATGGTAGCCCTTTTCAAATATTTAAAGGGCTATAAAAGGGAAGAAGAGGTTAGATTTACTCTGTTGATCTTCCAAGAGCAAATGAGTGCCAGTGAATGAAAGTTAAAGGGGTAAGTATAGTTCATTTAAAGTGAATACTTTCTAACTATCTGAGATTTCTGAAAATAGAATAAACTTCGATGGAAAGCAGTGAGTTTCTCATCAAAGGAGTTCAATCAGAGACCGAATGACCATCTCTCAGAAATGCCACAGGGCTATCCAAGTCTTGCACGGAGGCTGGACTGGATCCCTAGTTCCCAAACCTGGATACCCATCAGAATTACATGGGGAATGTTTAGCAAATGCTGAGTTCTCACCCTCACCACCAGAGATTCTGAGCCAGCAAGTTGGCAATGAGGCTCCAACTTGCATATTCTTTGACAAGTTCCTTAACTGCCAAGGATTGAGGTCTGCAGCTCACTGCACTGGAAGACCTCTCCCCAGTCTTTGGATTTTAGGTTTCCCATTTAAATGACTGTAACCAATAAAGTTAATGCTTTATTGTTTCCAGTTTATTTTTCTAAACTTAGATTTTTTGCCACATGTGTCTTTCTCCCCATTGAGGACAAAGTGGGCTTGGGGACGTGTTGGAATGAGAAAACGTCTTCCTGAGAGGAATGTGGTAATATTACTGGGCATAGGGGGCAAGTTATTTCATCACCTTAGCAAATAGAAACACTGAGTTCTTTCCATTTTCAGTAAACCCTCATTGAGATATCTTTTCTGACAACCTGAGTTTTTTGCCAATCATTGATCAGGGAAATGAGATAAGAATGTGTTTCCATTCACTTCATAAATATATGTACAACAATGGGTTAGCACTGAAACAACCATGAACAAAAGAGAAAATCTCTATCTTCAGGGAACCCGGAGCCCAGAGGAGGCACGGAAAAGATCTGATGTGAAAAGAGAAGTCCCAAAGACTATGAAACAGGTAAAGAGGTACCTATTCCCAGATCTGAGGGGAGAAAGAGAGGTGAGGAGAGATGAGGAATAACGGAAGCTCCCTTAGGCTGTATGAGAGCATTATGACTTTATTTTAAGGCCATTATGGGTTGTGCTGAAGAATTTTAAATAGGGGAGTATCAATCATGTTTCAGAAGATCACGTTAGCTTTTGGTATACAAAGATTAAAGAGTAGGATATTGCATTTAATTGTGTTTGAAGAAACACATGCGAATAATTTTAAAAGTCAGTTATGGTTAAAAAAGTCTTATAACAAAAAAAGCACTTCTTTTTCCCATCTCATCCCCTCTCCCATTTTAACTGCTTTCTCAAAGGCCATTAACACTTTTATGGTTTCTTCTGGAATTCAGAGGAAGATATTTGTTCTTTTGTTTGCTTAGAGGTGACTCTTCTCCATTGGCATTAAAACAATTTTAAAACAATCATCAAAATAAACAGAACCACCAACCTCTCTCAACTCCCTGCCCCTCACCTCAGTGTCTGACCGTAGGCATTTGGTGGTGGTGGAGATGGGAAGATCAATTGATGTAACAGGTTTCTGAAAACTCTAGAAGTTAGTCATCTTGTATAATTGAAACTCTACATCCGTTGAACAAAAACTTCCGTTTCCTCTACGCCCAAACCCTGGCAACCACCGTTCTATTTTCTGCCCTCTTTCCACGCAAGACTCCTTTCCCCGTTTGTTCTGGACCAAGCTTTATGCGTTTCTTAAAGCTGAGAGAACAGTTCCTTTCAAAAAGAAGATGCTCCATTCGTGTTGACTGAGCTATCTTTAAAATCTGACGTTGCTTGGTGTTGTTGATTGTCATGCAGACCTTGAAGTCCTCTCCTACTTTGAAAGTTCCCACATAAAAGGAAAGGCCAAATTCCTTCATACATAAAATATTACCTTAAAATAATTTCGTCAAGGTACATCATTCCATCATTCCCATTGAAGGAATCATTTATAAATTCTGCATCCACCCCACCCCCACGCCCAAGGTTTGGAGAAGCTGCCCCAGAATCCCACTAACTTGCAAATAAGCATCTCAGGCAAGGTAATTTGCATGACAATAGAAAAGTGCAATTGCACTAGTTTTAAAGAAGGGATTACTGGAACTTTCATTTAAGACTTGAAAGGTTTGACAGAATTGTCAAAACTCCCACTCATCAGGCTTTGCAAGATGAGTGGTACAGATCTGACATCATTCCCCAGCTCTTCAAGGCCTTCCTCTGAGATCTCACCCTCCCTGTGCCTTGGTCTCGGAATGGGAGATTAAAGGCTGTCTGTGCACGCCTTTCTCACCGTAATTTACAGCAGGGAGTCTCACCCGGAGATGCAAATCCTTCTCTTCAGAGGACACCACAGTAAGTCACAGGGCCATGGTGTTGTTTTGCTTTTGGCCCCATGCCAATCACGGGAACGTCTCAATGTCAATTCCTCATGCTCTGTTAGTCACGGCTCACGCTCCTCCTCGAACATTCTATTTTCTCCTTTCTCTCTCCGGGTGACCTCTTTTCCTGGAGACCCCTCCCTTCTCTTTTCCTACTTCTGAATTTTGCGTTACGGCAGCTGGCCATGCCTGGCCCTTTCGTCTTCCACGTTTACACTTAGAACGTAGACAAATCCTCTGATTTATAGCCTCCTTCTCACTTGGATGAGCCGGAAGTGTTAACGGATGAAAATGACATGCAGAGAGGATGGCTCCCGTGGGAGAAGATACCTGTTTTCAGATCTATGCATCTCTGCTCACGTGGGTCAGTCACTCCTCCCCAAATGCTAAAGATGTTGAGAGAAATAAGAACTTCATCAATGCAAATGTTATCTTAACCATACATGAACTAATCGTATATTTTTGAGAATTGGAACTGTATTATTTGACTATGAGGAAGAGATAGGTGTTCGTAGTTTTGTTGGGTTCTGCTTCAGGACAAAGCAGCGCCTTCAAATGCAGTATTGTTTGGGTTGAGCCTCCCTGAGAAGGCATAAATTACACGCAGCCTCCTGCCAGAAACCAGTTGTGTAATGGACAAAGAGGATGAAGTTCTCCAGTCATCCATTCTCAGTGTGAGACAGTGGGAAGGTCCTGGGGTCTGCAGACACCCCCGGGGGACAGTAGCAGTTAGTAGCTCAGAAACTGTCCCAGGTTGGGGCCAATATCTAAATCCTGAGCCTCAGCTGGTATTCACCATGTCATTGTCTTTTTTCTTCCCTTCCCTCAATGTACTCCCCTCTCATTCATCCTCTCGGAGGGGAATAGTTTCTCACTTGATAATTAGCTAATCTTGTCATTGACGTCTAGGACTTGTAATAATTCTGATTGAGGATGGTGCTGCCCCCTTAGGGAGCATTTTAGAAATTTGTGGGGCCATTTTTAGCAGTTGCAATAAATGACGACACTTCAGGCATTTCTAGGTGGGGTCAGCTAGGCAAGACATCCTGGTACTCAAAGGCAGCCCCACAGCAAAGAATGGATCCACATCCTACATGATTCTCAAAAGTCTTCCTAGATACCTCTAGAGGTGTAAACTTCATAATTATGTCTTTTCATAAAATTTCATACTTATCTGAGTCTAGAACCTAACTCTGTTTTCTCTGTGAACTCAAGGACTATTTCCCCACAATGTTAAGACATGATTTTCTTGAAGCAAATAAGTATCATATATTGTTCATGAGATGACATTATACTTTGTTTTGCTTAGGACTTGACCAAATCTGGAGCACCATTTTGGAAAATCATGTAACTGATATCAACTCCACTCACCATATTGGAATCATCTTAACATACAGAGGAGTTTCCATATGGGACTATGTTTTCTGTGGTAGTTGGTCACGACTGGTTTTGTTCCATATTCCAAGAAGAACATTTGATACTATGCTTAGAACTAAGACCAACCCATGCTCATGTGAAGACCTGTCATGCTGCCTCACGTTCTCCCCTTGGGCAATCTGTGATTTTCCTTGGCTTGTTACCCTTACTTGTTTCCCTTTTTCTCTTACCACCATTGAAGAAATCTCCTCTGTTGGTCCTTATCCTAATGCTAATTGTTATTGTAGTGCCTCTGCATTCTACACTTTCTCGTCCTGCATTTTCCCTTGGGAACCTCTTCTGATCTCTTCTTAAAACCTCGGCTTATGCATCCTAACGAGGCACAAGTGTCTTTACATCATTACGTCTTCTCGTGTAATTATACCTAAACATTTGTGTGTTGGAATACATATTTTATTAGAACTATTTTCCTTTGTATCATGGCAAGGGCATCACATCGATTTACTTTCAAATTATGATTGTAGTATGTTACAGGAGGTTTTTCTTTATTTCAAGATGAGAAAGAAGACATTCCATTTGTTATTAAAAAAGAGACCTTGATTGGGATACCATTTAGAACCTCTGGGATATAATGAGAAAGATGTGAGGGGGACCCCCCCCCCCCATGCCCTGCCTTCTCTCTTTCTAAGAAGAAAGATTTCATGATGGCATCCTGAAGACATGCCAACGCCCTGCATGACTAACTGAAAGAGGAGTTCCTCTTGGGAGTGGGGAAGGAGCAGTGGGCCATCATCATGGTCTGGCTTGGCCACAAGTTATGGGACCGTGTACAAATCTTCTAGTCTCGATTCTCTACGTGTCCCTAATGGCAAATACACATGTCCAGCAAGTGGATGTCCACTCAACCGACAAGGACTTGTCCTCATGCCACCGTCTCTGGGAAGGTTAGTCCTTTTCACACTGCCTTGCCATGATTTGTTTCCAGGTATAGCTGTGCAATTCAATCATATTCCCTTTGGGGAAAGGGAATATTTCATGTTCATCTTTACGTCCTTGGACTTAAGTACTGAAAATTATAAGGTACTTCAAATGTGCTTGCAGACTCAATGCGCTACTTACATCTTATAGTTTATCCCAAGGATAGGCAAGTCCACTTCTACCTTCCTAACACCTTTCTCTTTACTCATCTTGATTAGCCCGGAGAACCATTGCCATGCTTAACTAAAATAATGATCACCAACCTGCTTGGGAGCCACTATAGTTATTATAATTCTCCCTCACTTTGGCAATTTTAGATCAAAGAGAAGGAGAATGTGGAGGGAATTATGTCAAGCAAAAAGTAGCTTTATTTCCCCAATCCAGGCATCAAAATCAGAGTATAAATGTGATACAGCTTTATGCATATAAAGGGTCATTTCCTGGAGGCACACATCATAACCACAGAATGAAATTTACATTCCTTCTGGCTCTAATTTCATATTTATGAAACTTTTATAGGTTTTCTAATAGAGACTATGCTTAAAGTTTTGCCAAGGTGTGAAAAATATTTTACAGCAAATGGATGTATTCACAACTATTCTTAAGACGTGAGAGTAAAAATATAAATAGTTGAAACATTTTCTGATGAAAGGCTAAAAGATCCTGGACGTTAATCACATGCCCTGCCATGCCATTGGACACTTTGATATATATTGTCCTATTTAATGCTTAGAAAACTTCTTAAGGTAGAACTCATCATCTTCTTTTTATAGATGAGGGGGCTGGGACCCAGATATATGGTCACAGTGCTAATAAATGATGGATACGTGGGAGCCGGATTTGCCTGACTCTGAAAACATTTTTCTGCTAGACTCTGCTCCTCATTTAAGTGATGTCTTTCTTTTGTCTTTCTATTTTTTTTCAAACTTCCTTTTCCTAAGTGGAGTGGGTACCATTTTTTTGGCTATTCCCTTCGTGAACATATTTTTTCATAGTCAAATTTAGCCACTTTTACATGTCTCTCCTCATTAACAAATGCTTCCCGGTATGTATAATAGAGATGCATAGATTTCCATTTATCTGCATATGGCAAATGGAAATTTTAGCCAATTGGAGTATGGCTTTGAATATCTGTCCTCATAAATAGAGATGAGGGCACATGCTGAACATGGCCCAGTAACAGCCAGCCTCAGGAGAAACCTTCAATCTTTTTTCAGGATAGGGCTGACCTGTGTGTGTTACCCTGAAAAGAAATGTCACGTGTTGTCTTCTCCCTACAACAAGCCTGTCCTTCCTTAAACACCACACCTTCTTGACCCACATCACACACGTTAAAAATTCACTATGTTCAAACATCCTCTTGTTTCACTTCCAACACCTGGAGAAGCAGGGACACTTTCTCTTACAAACGTAAGTGACAAATCTCTGACACAGAGCACCAATTATGAGATCCTGAAAACTAAATTTTGACTCACAAAGAATTCAGTCAGCCATTTCATTTATATGGGTGCTTTGATTATCAGGGAAAAGAGGAAAACATTGGCATTTATTGATAGTCCTATTATATAGTAATTACCTCATACCTGAGGAAGCAATTACAAAGAGCCAACGGAGGGTAATACAACTGTCTTTATACCTAGATAGCGCATCCCTCTGCCTGTCCACCATTAAACAGTTACTGAATGGCCTCCACTAGGAATTAGAAGGACAGCAAAAGAAATGGAAGCAAACCAGGAGCAAAAAACTATCACTTCCTTTAGGGACTCTTAAGTGAAAACATCACTTTAGCATACCTGTAGAAAGATGATCTAGGTTGTTAAAAGAAAAAAAAAAGCGTATTTGCAATTGGCAGTCTTTTGGATGACTTCTCAAAATTCATTTCCTGCCCTTTGTTGTCTACCTGTCCAATTACTAGTGGTGTTTTCAGGACCTGGTGCTGACTTTAGGTCTCCTGGCTTATGTTCTGCATCCTTCATACCCTCTGCCTGCTAACAGAATCCTGTATTCATGTCTCCAAGCCAATCTCTCTGGAGAACTCAAAAATTGTACATTCTCCTGACTAGCATCACCTAGTTTGATGTTGTAGGAGAGGAAGAACTATTCCTCTCCCCTCTAGGTTCTTCTAGCTGGTCTAATAATTAAATTGATATGAGACAGAATAACAGGAGAAAATCAAACAAAGTTTAATAACGTGTATAATAACAGAAACTCAGGAAAACTGAGCAACTCACTAAAATGGCACCACCTTAAATATCATCTTCAGCTAAAGACAAAGGAAGATGTTGGGGGTAGTGGTTCGGGACTCCAGAGGGGAGGAAGGCAATTCACATGGAAATGGAAAAGCAATGTTTGGTAAATAGATGTTTGTTGGGCCATCTGTAGACAATGGGACCCAACTTTGGTAAAACGGGCCTTGCTAGGTGCCTTCCTGTCTAACGTTCCTAGAGTTATCTATGGTGATAGCTTCCTCCTGGGACAGGCTTTCTATCTTAAATTCTTTTAGACAGTTAGGGGGAAGGTCAAAGTTTCTTTCTGAGTCTTTTGTTCTTAAAAATAATCAAGCCAAAGAGGCACATTTTGAGGTGGCAAATTCTGATCCCCCTCAATGCCTCAGAGGAATTTCAGCCTTCACAAGTCCCACACTTAGTTCTTGGGCTTCACTCTTCATTCTGTCCATTGCTCCAGACTGGTCCTCCTGCATCCTCTCTCCCTCAGTAAATAAACCCTCAGAGATCCAGCACTCACGCTACCTGTGAATCAACTTTGACAGCTTTTTCTCCTTCATCGCTCCCCTTCCAACCTAAAATCTGTCCCCAAAAGTTGCATAGTTTACTCTCAAAATGTCCTCCAGTTTTGGGATGAAGATAAGGCTGGAAAAAGCTTGAGAAGGGAGACGAACATTAAAGAAAATTACCACAAAATAAGTTGCACATTATAAATGGTAAGGGCCATAAAGAACATGTACAGGGCAGTACCTGGGTGTGCTGGGAAAGCAGGTCACACCTCGGGGAGGAGATGACCACACTTAGCAGATGGCCAGCAGTGTGCCACCAGCTTTCTCTATCTCCACTGCTTCCACTGTTGGGCAAGGTACTGTCCCGTTTCACCATATTTGATAGGAGAGGAAATTGAGCCACTGTAAAGTTAAGGATCTTTGCTAAGACCTCAAAGACAGTAAAACCATGCCTGCAGGTGCAGCATGATCCCTTTCCCGGGATCCTTCTAGCCATGAGAGAACTTCAGGAAGATGTGCAAACTCAGAGCATAAGGGTGCTAGCACTGTAAGAAGCATCAGATTGCCTGAATGCTTCCCTAACTGCCATTCACGGCGTATTTACGTGCCGCTCTGCTCTGCCTGGTGTCTGGATGTCTATATCTCTTTCAGCTCACAGAGCTCCTTTACGCTCCTTTCTCTTACATGCCATTAATTCTGAAGCCTATCGGATCACATCACCTCAAACAATTTTCTAAATTTTTATACCCCATATACTGCATATAACATCAAAGTAATCAATGACAAAGTAGGAATTTTAATATTGAGATAATGAAAGAATTCCCCCTGAATTAAATTACCCTATATCAGCCTGTGAACATAATTCTCCCAAATATAATTAAAATCTCACAAAAGAAAAGATGTCAATATTATTTACCTTGAAGCCATTACTGCACAAAGTGGCGTGTGGGGTTGTGCAGTTATCTGGTGAATTGTTCGATGCCAACCATTCATGTGTGTTTTAGACACCCCGTCCCATTTTTCTTATTTTCTAGCCTTGTAAATTCCTCAGAAGCATAAAATAGGATTGTGCTGTTTCCTTCACCAGTGAAGAAATGCGTCAAACTCAGAGCTATGTAAATCTCTTATCAAAATGTTAGGAATTATCACATTCATAAGAGAGAAATTCAAGATAAGGTTGAATTCCCATAAGGCAGTCTTTAAAAAAGGGCCACATTTTTCCTTCTGCAGTCACTACACTCTTTCTTTCCATGCTTAAACCGGCTTACCTGCAAAGCGCACGTTTTAGAAGTGACAATGAGGCTGGGGGTTTGATGTATTTATTGCCTAAAAACTGAAAAATGTATTTCATCCTTGCTTTGTCGTTGCCTAGATTTTCCACTTCTTTTCGGTAAGCATTTCCACTGCAGGAAGATATAAATGTCTCATTGACCTGTTCCCTCCTCCAACCTAGTTTTTCTAGTTGATAGAGTAGTTGCTGCATCATCCTTATGGTCGAAAAGGAGATCCTGGCTAGGATCAAGAATATTGCATGGGTTTCCTTGGACCAAAGGCTGAAAGGCAAAGATCTCATCCTAGCCTTCCATGCTGTTTCATGGCTCCCAGGTGAGCTTGGGGATCTGCTCCCACATTGTGTCCCATTTCCCACCGTCTATACCCGCCTCATGCAGTCCATCGTTTATGAGCTGCTTTCATTGACTCTAGTGTAGAGTCTGAGAGCATAGACTCTGGAGCCAGACTAGTCATGACACACACAGTCTCCAGCAATTTACTTAAACTCCCCATGACTCAGTTTCCCCATCTATAAAATGGGGATAATGGTCCTTCCTTTGTTGGCCAGCATTATGATGCTCAACTAACAGAAGGGGAAAGTGAAGCACAGTGGGGTTAGAGGGTCTGATCTCAGCATGAACCTCTTAGTGGCTGGAGGAGGGTGGTGCTATTCACTTATCCTCTTGGAGGCTCAATTTCCCACCTGTAAAATGGGTACCATAATTTACCTTCCTCAAATGATCACGATGGGGGCTTGAGTGAGATGATGGAAGCGAAAAGTGCTTTGTAAATGGAAACATATTAAGTACAGACTCATTACTGTTACTATCAAGGTAAATATTGTTATTGAAGTAATTATTCACAGACACACATACGGAAAATCCTGGTTGAAGCCCTCACTTCTGGTCTTCTGTTCCTCGTAAGATTCTATCAGTAAGACCCGGTGCTGCCTTCACTCACCTGAAAACTTTCCGTTGACTCCTATATTCTTTCTTCTTGTGTCATGCCTTCCTATAGATGGACATCAAATCTTTGCTTATTCCTCATTTTGAAACCAGGTTCACCACCAGGAGACACACATGGCCACCTACTAATTGTAGCTGCACAAAAAAGGGCTTCTGCATCTTTGAAACTAATTACGAAGAGATGCACATTAACCTATGCCCGGGAGGTGATTCAGACCCCGGTTTCTTTCTTTTTAGGAAAGCGGTCCAGTGGGGAGATTCAGAATGCCAGTGTCCAGAAAACGTTAGGTCTTACAGAGGAAATCACTTGTCGTAATGCACCAGGGCACATGATGGGCTGCCACATCTCTTTTTTGGCAAAAGCAATTTAAGTGAACAATGACTCTCTCCACCTCATTAGCAGGGGCTTTTCTCCCTGTCCCCCGACCCCATCTTTCCTAAGATGACTCCTTATACCTTCCAACAGTAATTTGTTCTGGATGTGTCGGCGACACTGTATTTCCTTCAGTTTATAATGATGTTTCTTTGCATTGTTTCCCATAGAGAAGTGTTGGCTGTGACAGCTTGACAGAGTCTTCTGGGAGAAACCAGTGTCTGCCACATAATAGAGGGGTGAATTTTTAAGTCCTTGACATGAGTGGTATCTGGCCCCTAAAGATATGTGCGTAGGGCTCTTTGCAAAGAACAGCCACCAGGAAGGAAACGACGTTGTGTGGGTTTTTAATATTCTTTTCTTTTAAGTAACTGCAGAGCAGTATTATGTTAAATTAGGCTCCGTGTACTTGTTCTCCTGGGGCCTCATCAAACAAGGCTTGTGTCCCTGGGATCAAACAGCAGATCTTTGCTGGTTATGTCAGCAGGCTGACTTCCCCATCCATCAGGCTCAAAGCTGGGAGGCAGGAGCAGCGTTTGAGGTGGTAGCAGGGAGCCCGCTTCCCCTCTGGCAGTTCTTGCAGTTGGCAAAGATGGAGAGGAAGAGAGGGAGAGATGCTATTTGTATGCAACCTGTGGACTCAGTGGGCAGGGTGCGAGCGAATTGTGATTTTAAGCCAGGATAGATTGTTAACAAGAATAGGACCCTCTTTCTTACACAGGAGCCCAAGTAATTGACCGCTAGAACCGCTTGAGTTGTGAGTATCGATCAGTGACAGTTAGAGGCGGTATGCCCATCACTTGTCCTGGGAGGCCTAATTAACAGCGGCTTCCTTGCTGAATTAGATAAAATTTAGTGTCCACCAAAATTAATGTGATGTTGTCTGAGCATCCTACACCTAATAGTGGAAAATCAAGTTTAAGTGGAAGGAAGCGGGGAGTCCTTTTGAGAGCTGAAACATTTCAGAGTAGAAAAGAAAGAAATGTTTAAGAGTTTGCAGGGGCCAATCAGAAGAACAGATACTTTGTATTTCTACCTACCCTTGGTAGTCTGTTTTTAAATGTAATAACTAATCGTCATCAGGAAGAACTAGCATTAAGAATTGTTTGTTGTGTTGGCTGTTTTACTTTTCCTCTAATGAGAATTGAGATTTTCCTTCCATTAGATAAAGATAGCAGGGAATACAAACTTACTACAATTTGATAGCATTGGGGAAATAAGAATATTAGAATTTGAAATTATTTCATACTTGAAAGTCAGAGTGAGGAGGACAATTTCTAAGTCGAGATTTAAACTAGAATATGAAAGAAGAAAATTTAGTCAACTATCTGGCTATTTCAGATGCCAGACCTGTTTTTGCATCTGTGATTTGTGTAAAATATGCATTTTCCTATTTATCATTCCAGTTTATCAGTGATGCAACTTTTTAATTAAGTAGCTCCTCCTTATCAGGATTTCACAGACTTCTACCAAGAAAACCCTAGGCTTCTATATAGCACTCTCTAAATAGATATCCATTTCGTCGTTTTAGAGAAACTAATTAGAAGAAACAAGAGTTATTACTCAAGTCATCTTAATGGATAGTCTGTAGACAATTTGTGGATCATAGTTTTAAAGCCCAATACTTAAATGTCTTGAGCTTTGAAGGAATAGGGATACATTTAAAACAATTATTGTATATTCAATTTCTATTTCTCTCTTCCCAAGGCATTTTTTAAAAAAGAAATAGTCTTGCCCTGTTTGTCCCAAGACTGGTTTGACAGCCAAATATGCTATTCATCTTTTGGTTTGGTAACATGTTTGAATATATAGAAATGAATAACTTTATTTTATTTTTTTTTAATTTTTATTTTTTTCGGATGTACATCATATTTCGAATTCTGTATACATTACATCATGTTCACCACCCAAACATTAATTATAGTCCATCCCCTCACATGTGGGCCTAATCACCCCTTTTGCCCTCTCCCTCCCCCCTTCCCCAAAGGTAACCGCCAGTCCAATCTCCAATGCTATGTGTGTGGTTTGTTTTTTTTTTGTCGTTTTTATCTTCTACTTATGAGTGAGATCATATGGTATTTGACTTTCTCCCTCTGACTTATTTCACTCAGCATAATACCCTCAAGGACCATCCATGTTGTCACAAATGGCCGGATTTCGTCATTTCTTATGGCTGAGTAGTAGTCCATTGTGTATAAATACCACATCTTCTTTATCTATTCATCCCTTGATGGGCACCTAGGTTGCTTCCATGTCTTGGCTATCGTGTATAATGCCACAATGAACATAGGCTTGCAAGTATCTGTATGCCTTTGTGTTTTCAAGTTCTTTGGATAAATACCCAACAGTGGAATAGCTGGATCATATGGTAGATCTATCCTTAATTTTCTGAGGATACTCCATGCTGCTTTCCATAGTGGCTGCACCAGTTTGCACTGCCACCAGCAGTAAACAAGGGTTCCCTTCTCTCCACACCCTCTCCAACATTTGTCGTTTCCTGTCTTGTTAATTATAGCCATTCTGACGGGAGTGAGGTGATACCTCATTGTAGTTTTGATTTGCATTTCCCTGATAGCTAATGATGTTGACCATCTTTTCATATGCCTGTTGGCCATCTGTATATCTTCTTTGGAGAAATCTCTATTCAGATCTTTTGCCCATTTTCTAATTGGATTGCTGGGTTTTTTTGTTGTTGAGCTGTATGAGTTCTTTGTGTATTTTGGATATTAACCCCTTATCTGATATATGGTTTGCAAATATCTTCTCCCAATTGTTAGGTTGTCTTTTCGTTTTGTTGATGGTTTCCTTTGCTGTGCAGAAGCTTTTTAGTTTGATGTAATCCCATTTGTTCATTTAGAAATAAAGAACTTTAAAAAATCTTCAAACCATGTTTTAAATATCTACAGGTCATTAAATCTTAAAATACTTTATTTATTTTGCAAGTTTAGCCAAGTATGGTTTGAATTCTTCTTAAAAGAGTTTGGTCTATTTCAGCCAAAAACTATCACATCGTGAGTCCACACTTCCTCTAAATCCTTCAGGTAAATTAGAGTCAAATGTCCTTGTAAACGTTATCACTGTGACCTTAAGAACTGTTTTTATGGGAAAAGGGGGAATCTTAGCAGTTAACCACATATCACATCTCTAGATCATCTCTTTTCCATCTTATTTTAGCCCCTTAGAGAGATCACTTGGAGAGTGATCCGTAATTATACTGAGGTGAGTCATCCTTTTAAATGCTTGCATGGCATTTTATTGAATGCGTATACCATAATTTACTTAACCATTATTCTATTGGTGGACATTGAAATTATTTCCAAACATTTATTGCTGTAAACAATCATTCCATAAATATTCTTGTCATATCCCAAGAGCCAGAATCAACCTATTTTAATTATTGTAGCTTTAAAATATGATTTAATATCTGTGAGGCATCATTTTCCCCCTTAATCACCTTTCTTTTCCTGAATTTTACTGGCTCTTTTTGCAGTTTTTTCCCCTTTGTGAGCTATAGAATCAGCTTGTCTAGTTCAAATGTAAATCTGATTTATTTTATCTTTTTCTCAAAAGTGAACACACACATGTGGGAATGAACAAATAAAAATATTTTATACTCTGATTCTTTCATTTTGAAAGATTCTGCATTGCAATACATTGGCTATAATACCTGCAAGAATGGAATTATGCCAACTGATGAGTTGCCCACACATGATTATTATAGTAGTCTGACAATCAGTGTCATTGACACCAACATCAAACAGTGTTGACACTTTAGTACTGAATACTTCTCATCTCAGCCATAGCCCCAATATTTTCATCTTGTTTCTAAAGTGGGAGATGGTGTTGGTGATTATATTACTTAGTTATTTAATACTGTGTAGCAAAAATATACACAAAATGTAGTGGCTTACGATAACACACATTCATTTCTCACAGTTTCCGCCATTCAGCGATCCTGGAGTGGCTGAGTTGGGTATTTCTGGCTCAGGGTATCTTATGATGTCAGCTGGGACTGCAATCATTTGAGGGCTCGACTGGAGCAGGAAGATCTGCTTGCAAGATGGCTCACTTACATGGCTGTTAGCTGCAGGTCCAGTTCCTTACTGTCTATTGGAAGAATGTCTCAGTTCCTCACCATGCAGCCTTCTCCACTGGGCTGCTTGGATGTGCTTGCAAGATGGCTGCTGGCTTTCTTCAGAATGAGTGAGCCAAGACAGAGAGCGAGATAGATGTCATAATGTATTTTATGACCTAACCTTGGGATTCATGCACCATCACTGTACAAACAATAGTATTCTATTGGTCAAACAAACCAACCCTGATACCCTGTGGGAGAGGACTATATTAGTTGTAAATAGAAGAGGGGCAGGGATCATGGGGGCCCATTTTAGGGCAGCTACTGCAGTGAGTAAGAACTGACACTTTCAGTTCTTTCTCTGGAGCCAAAGACATATCATTTTTATTCAAATTTTCAATTCCATATGGTCTAGTGATTTCCTTTTATGCTTTGGCACCATCACCAATATGTGCAATCTAGTGTGCTATACTGATCGCAGTTGTGAATGTGGTCTCTACAATAACCTTGAGGGTTACTCTAAGAGCAGTCTCTTAATTTATCAAGTTCTTGTTTTAGCATAATTCTTTTTAAAATTTAATACTTTAATTTTTTCTGCTCCATAGTTAGTCCCTCATTTAGGTTGAAAATTATTTCCCTAAACCAGTAGAGTGCAAATTGCTTCTGTCAAAAGCACCAGAGATTATGCCATCTGCTTTGTACCCGACAGGGCTACATGGTGAACATGTACATTTTCGACAATCTGGAAAAATACTTCCTTGTTACTGGCCACATCTCCCCCATTATAAGATCTCTACTTTGTTCCAGAAGACTCAGATGGGGTGAATGATGTTAAGAAATGATTGGGTGATATAGCTTCTTGTCGTTTTTTAGATTCTCTCTCTCTCTCTCCACCTCTCTGTCTTATTCTGTTTTAGATTACAAACATACACATGTGAGTATCAAATCTAGAAAGAACTAGATGCTCCAGGGATCCAGGCAGATGTAAACTACAAAATGTAACTTGTTTTAAAGTGAATTCGTTACTCACGTCTGGATGCCATAAGTAGGGATGTTGAGATAATAGATTGATGGAAAGTAACTGGATAGAAAAATTAAAAACAATTTGGTGAAGGAAGCACTTTAAGGTGTTTTACCATATTGACCAGGAAACTTTTGATCTTTTCTTTTGTTTATTCTTCACCATCCATAATTTGACTGCCCTTCAGAAATAACTTAAATCCAAAATATTAGTCATAATTAAGAGCCCTGCTAATAAAGACTCGCTTGTAAACACACATACATGCACACACACACATAGTCTGAACCTAATTCAACTGTAGTCTTCCATTCAGGGCCTATTTATGGTCCATGAAGCTGGCACTCTTGCAATGAATAAGACGTTGGCTTGGGGTAGCTAATGATGTTGAATCACTGTATTTCACACCTCTTCAGGGAGGTTATGCTAGCAATTAGCTCCACAATTCAATGGTCAAGATGACTCACAGTCGAAAGCCGCTAGGTTGTCTGAAGATCAATTTTTCTTTCAGGATGGCTCTGGAAAGCTCTAAAGCAGCAGTGAAACCTGCTGATGTGAAGAGCAAAGGTCTAATTTTGAGGAAGGAGACTGACCCATGGGGAGTTTCTCACCCCATTTTCGATGGGGTCTGAGAGTCATTATGTCTGTTCTTGACATATCATAGGCTCTATTGTACCTCTAAATCATTTTCTTATTCAAGCAATCACATTAAAAAGATGTGGGGAAACAGTTCTCCTTGGGTCTCTCGCATTTCTGCATGTATTGCAAGCAGAAGGACTGATGGCCTTTATTCTAGATTATTTTTTCAGGGATGTTTGTATAACTAATAGCCTTGGAAGATAGAGATAGTGTCTTCCTCTCAAGCGAGTGGCAGCTTTGCTTATTCACCATTACTTTATATAAAGATAATTCTTCTAGAGGAAAGAACAGACATTAATTAATAGTTCAAATCTCTATTAATTTGTTTGATATTCCTCATAACACTCATCACTGTCCTGCCTTGCCACATTTTGGATAGGCATTAGTCGTAGACAGGGATAAGGCTTGGTGGGGTGGGCATATAGCCCAGTATAAGTAGTCAGGTCAGGTTCCCTGAGTGCAGGGTCCCTCTCCCTTCACACAATCCACTGTGTGTGAAGCACCACCTGGCCCTCTTTGTGTTACCCTGTGGGAATTGCAGTTTGTGGAACCAGCACAAACACTGCTGCTCTGGCTCCAGCTATTACTGTGAGAAAAAACTACCTTTTGTCTCTGATCTGGGAGTTTCTTGTCTTCTCCATCATCTATGAAGTTCTGGTGGGTTAACTTGTGGGAGGGGAACTGGAGTAAAGTCTCAGACCCTTCACAGTTCTTAACAAAGGATTCTAACTGAAGAGCAAGGAGAAATAAAATGATATCAATTCTATATGAATATAAATATGCTTTTTACACCAGCTTCTATAGAGGAAGAAACATTTCCTCTAACAGCTAAGGGTCCTCCCTGGTGTGACTTATAACCCAATATTTCATAGTTTTTTCAATTGATGCTGGTGAAGCCCCCAAGTTCCTGGGGAGGACAATAGAGGAGCAGGAAGGGGAGCAGAGAGGGCGGTAGCTAGGAGTAGGTCAGGGAAAGAAGAGACTGTGCATACAGAGTGGGGTCAGATTATATCCAACAATATATTTATGTATTTTTGAGGAAGATTAGCCCTGAGCTAACATCTGCTGCCAATCCTCCTCTTTTTGCTGAGGAAGACTGGCCCTGAGCTAACATCCATACCCATCTTTCTCTACTTTATATGTGGGACACCTACCACAGCATGGCTTGCCAAGCGGTGCCATGTCCGCACCCGGGGTCTGAACCAGCGAATCCTGGGCCGCCAAAGTGAAACATGCGCACTTAACCGCTGCGCCACCAGGCAGGCCCATCCAACAATATTTTTAAGGTCCAGCCAATTTCAATTTTATTCTAACCAGTTCTGAAGTTTCTGAGGTTTAAGACAGCTGCATTTCATCATACTCTATTAATTTGTTTGATATTCCTCATAACACTCATCACTGTCCTGCCTTGCCACATTTTGGATAGGCATTAGTCATAGACAGGGATAAGGCTTGGTGGGATGGGCATCTAAGCACAAGCTGCCTCTTCTCTAGAGGGTGGTCCTTCCAAGCACTGATGCTGAAGAGAAGAACAGGTAATATGCCATGGATATGAAACTACAACCTTGATTGCTCAGCCTTACTTGGCTAAGGGTGGTAGAAGCAACTCCATGTCATCAGAACTCTAATCATTTTATATGTACTTGGAATGCATTTCTTCATTCTTGTCCCATGGCACTTATCCCTCCCAACCTCCTCTCCAGGTTGTTGGCTCTGGTAGGTGCTAACTGAACCAGATGTAGCTTCAGTTCTAGTAACTGCTTTCACATTTGCACACATTGCTCTTATCATGATGTAATTGGCATGGTTAGGGCATTCTGTTGCCAGGAATTGTGGAGATGGACCATATGCAGCTGGGCCTCAGTGGGGTCCTCTGGTCCCTTTGGTGCAACTCCAACCATGCTCATGACCAACCTCACTCTCTTAGTCTTAAGAATATATGCAATATTTTTTTCCTCCTTTTTATTTTGTTCTGTCTCACCAGATGGTCTTGGACAGGTGTATACCTTTCTCTGAGTTGGCTGACTTCACATAGGCTGCTAACCAGCCCGCTGACTCTTCCTCTTCACCCAGTGCAATAGATGACCTTTTTGAAAACACTGTCAGCTTAACTACCAAAGCATGTAGTTTTCTTGTTTATTTATTTGATTACTTCTTTATTGCCTGAGTCCCATAAGCTCTATGAGAGAAGGAAACTGTCTGACTTATTTACCTAGAGCCAAAGACCCTTGGAGACCTTGGGAGGGGTGAGTCTATGGAGGGAGGGGTATAAATCATTAGGGGCCAGAAGATGGACTGTGGCAGGAAGTCTCAATGATAGCTCTCAATGATCCCTGCCTCCTGGCATTCACACCCTTGTGTAATCCCCTCCCCTTGTGAGAAGGCTGGATTTAGTGACTCACTTCTAATGAATTAAATATGACAGAAGCGATGGGATGTCACTTCCAAGCTTTGGATTACAAAAACCATGGAATCCATCTTGAGTGTGCTCTCTCACTCTCTCTAGGATCATTTGCCTCACGGGAAGTCAGCTGCAATGTTGTGAGGAAATCCTATGCAGAGAGAGGCCCGTGAGGCAAGAGACCAAGGCTTACCTACAACCACATAAGTGAGCTGCAGATAGGACTGCAGCCCTGACCAACAGCTGGACTGCAGCTCCATCACATACCTTGAGCCAGAGGTATGTCACCTAGCCAAACCACACCTGGAATTTTTACCTACAGAAATTGTAAGATAATAAATGTTTGATGTTTTAAGTAGCTAAGTTTTGGGATAAGTTGTTACACAGCAATAACTAAATAATACAAGCCTAGAATAGTGCCTACAACATGAGAGAGGTTCAATATCTACTTATTAATGAGTGAGTGAATGAATATATATGCTTCCAGGTTCTAGAATGTGGTCCTCCTGACTACCAGCAGGGCCCTCTGATTTCTAGGGATGGTGTTATGGTTCTTATGCCTCCTGGGCAATGGAGCTGTGGCTCCCCACAAGAGCAAATGAAGGAGAAGACTAGCTGAAGTGTAGCCTGACTGTAGGACTGAAGAAGCTTGTCTGCGGAGCCCAAAACCATCCCAAGAAATGTAGCTGAGATGGAGGAAATGGAATTCACCAGAAATCCTCTTGAAGAGGACTGAACATGTTTGGAAAACGCTATTTCATAAGTCTGCTGGGGATGAGCAATATAAATTCCTCAAGAATAAATAAATAACCTGCTCAAGAATAAATAAATACCTTGCTGAAGGATAAATACACGGTCCTTCCTCTGCCTTCTGAGGAAGGAGAGATTGGTTAGCTTTCGGATGTCAATTTTCTGAGTGAGGTATACAAATTTGGGGCAGTTAGACCCTCTTCTGAATGCGTGTTTCCGAACACGTGACCTTCCTCTCCACTTCCTGAAATCCTGTCCCCGTCTCCAGAGCCGGGCACTCCTATTCCCACTGAAGTGAATCCAAAGTAGCTGCTGTGGCGACCCCCCTCTTCTTATTTCCTTGTTTTTAATGATTTCCTTTTGATTTTTCCCCAAAATTTTGTTATGAAAATTTTCAAACTTACAGAATAGTTGAAAGAATTTTCCATTGCATAGCTATGTACCTGTCACAGAGCCGTCTACCATTAACACTGTATGAGATGCATTAGTGTCTTTTCACTTCTGTAAAAAAATCACCACACACTTAGTATTTAAATGACATAGATTTATCATCTCACGGCTCTGGAGGTCAGATGTCTCTTGCAGGTCTCACTGGGCAGTTTAGCAGGGCTGTGTCCCTTTCTGGAGGCATTAGGAAGAAGCCATTTCCTTGCCTTTACAGCTTCTAGAAGGAGCCTATATTCCTTGGCTTATGGCCCCTTCCTCCATCTTCAAAGCCAGCAAAGCAAGCAAAGCTGATTGAGTCCATCTCACATCTCGTCACTCTGACCTCAACTTCTGCCTCCTTCTTCCACTTTTAAGGAATCTGGTGATTACACTGGGCCCCAGAATCATCTCTCTACCTCAAGATCAGCTGATTAGCAACCTCAATTCTATCCATAACCTTAATTGCCCCTTGCCATATAACCTAACATATTATTTATTAAAAATAAGTCTGTGGATCAAGACCTGTACATCTTTGAGGTGCCATTATTCAGCCTAACACATTACATACTTACTTAATCACATGTCTATCCATACGTCTATCCATCTCTCTGTCCATCCATTTACCTATTATAGATTTTAACATTTTAAGGTAAATTCCAGTCAGCCTTGATAGTTTAGTGGTTAAGATTCGTTGCTCTCACCACCAGGGCCAGGTTCGTTTCCCTGTCAGGGAACCACACCACTAGTCTGTCAGTTGTCACACTGTGGTGGCTGCATGTTGCTGTGATGCTGAAAGCTATGCCACTGGGGTTTCAAATACCAGCAGGGTCACCCATGGTGGACAGGTTTCAGGAGAGCTTGCAGACCTAGGCAGACAAGGAAGAAGGACCTGGTCATCCACTTCTGAAAAACTGGCCATGGAAACCCTGTGAATAGCAGTGGAGCATTGTCTGATATACCACTGGATGGGGGAAAAAGACCAGGCAGGGTTCCGATCTGCTGTCCACAGGGTCGCTAGGAGTCAGAATTGACTTGACGGTACTAACAACAAAAGTAAATTTCAAATTATCTGGGTGTTTTGCATTTTCATTTACTAACTCTGACAATCCTATGGTGAACGCTTCTTTCAGCATAATATGAATGAGATTCACTCATGTTGTTGTGTCAGTAGTAAATTTGTTCTTTTTGTTTGTTTCCCATGGGTTTTTTTCTTTTGCTAAATAGTATTCTATTATATGATCAAACCACTTTTTATTTGATCATTCTCCAACTAATGGACACCTGGGCTGTTTGCAGTTTGGAATTATTATATATAAAGTCACTGTAAACATTTTTATATAAGTCCATTAGTCCACTTATGGACGAATGTTTTCCATTCTCTTGGGTAAATATGTGGGAGCAGAATTGCTGATTATACATAGATTAGGTGTACACTAAGTTTTCTATGGACCTTCCAGACCTGTTTCCAGAGGGATTGTAACATTTCACATTCTCCCAACAAAGTGTGAGAGGTCTGGTGGCCCCCCTCTTTTAAAAGTACCTTCTCTGTTCTCCTGTGTGCTCTGACCATATTAAAGAAAGCAGGGAAATATCCTTGACCCTGACTCTGCTGGACTGTGTTTGGGGGGCTTGTGCCCTCCACCGAGTCTTGTAGGTCTGTACTTAGTCATAACCTTCTCTCATAGGGGCTGATGGGAGAGGCAGGAGAGGGTGGGACCTGGGCTATGCGCAATACGAGCAATCCTTGCACACTGTGTTCGCGATTTCCTCCACCTCTGGGGATGATAAACTGTCTTCTTTGGACGATAGTTGAAAACCCCAATACATTCTTCCCTTTGCATGAGTTATTTTCAGAAGGTCCTTCTGTCTCTTATGTAAGTAGTCTTCCTATTAGTTCTGCCCCACCACTAACTCATACGTGTCTTAATATAACTGAATTTCCTGCAAGTATTTTGCTTGAGACTCATCAGCCCTAATTCCCCTTCACATTTCTCTTCCCACTTCCCCACTATCTATCTACTTGACTACCTACTTACCTCTCTATCAATCATCCATCTATCTATCTATCTCCACCACCACCACCACTTCCAAACTCTACATTAATACAAATTTGTTTTCAAAGAATTATCTAATAACTTCTGAGTCATTGTTTTCTCCATCTTTGGAATGAGTTACATGAGATTCAATAGACTCCAAATACCTGTAGATTGTTATGGAGGAAGAGTCCCAGGAAATCAGCTCATTTTAATGATGAGGAAACTGACAAAAGAGTTGAAGGGACCTACTGGCACTCATATAACAATTGCTAACAGACATGAAACTAGAACCCAAATGTGAGGATTCCCAGACCAAATGATTTATTATTACTCCGTGTCATGTGTAGTGAATGCTTTAATGGGCTGCCAAGATCCCCCTTCAGTGTCTTCAGACACTGGAAGACAACTTTGGCCAAAGAGAGCCACCCAGCTCTAAGTCACAACCTCTCCCTGGGATTCTCACATCCAATGACTAATGGACACAGGGGTACAAAGACCTGGCTCCCTCATTCCCACCCAGGACAATTCTTAAAGGTCATCTCATCTTGAGAACTTCCCGCAGGGATGACTGAGTGAGCCATTGAGATTGCATCACGTGCTCAACTTCTCCCCCTGCCCAGTCCTGCTTGCGTCCCTTTCTTAACACAGGTGTTGATCCTGATAAACCTGCGCATGTTCATCACTGTCTCCATCTGCTTCCTGTGGAACCCAACCCCAGATACCACACTCTGTCACACACTGCTAGGAGCACAGTGTCTCACGCACAACTTATGAAAATTTAAAATTCGTCTCTGGAAGAATTCAAACATATTTATAGTTTTAAAAAAAAGCTACCACTCCTCCAGTAGAATACTGGGATGACTCTGTCTTTTCTGGATGGCAGGTTGATGTTATTGAAAGTCTTCTCCAGGGCAGATTTGCTTTTCTAAGGCTGCTAGTCCACATTCACTCACTTCAGGCGTTAGTTGATGCTTCACCATTGGACAATGAAAGAGGGGCTAATGGTGGGGTGAACTATGAATTGAAATAAGTTTGTTGCTTTTCTTTCTTTCTTTAAGCAATGGTAGACTTTCTCAGAGGATAGTTTGCTATTTAGCTGAAGCTAGCCTCACCTGGACCAGGGCAAAATGGCTAAAACCAGTAATTACCTCCAGTTACTTTGTTGGTAAATGAGAAGAACCATTTAAATTTTCTACTTACATAATAAAGAAGGAAAGAATGAAGCAAATCTCTTACTGAAAGCTATATCTATGTATTTATCTATATATCTCTTATCTATGGATCTATTTATGTCTCATCTACCTTTCAGTCTAACTTTCTATCTATTCTTCTATCCATATCTATCATCTCTGTATCATCTATCTCTATTATCTATGTATCATCTACCTATGTATCATCTATCTGTCTATATATCTATGTATCTATCTATTTATCTATCATCTATCTATGACATTTGTCTATCTATCAACCTACCTACCTGCCTGTCAGTCATATATTTATCATCTATCTGTATCTATGTATGAATGTATCTACCTACCTACCTATCAATCATCTATTTGTCATCTGTGTATATCTATCTATCGTTTATCTATCTATATATCATCTGTCTATGTGTCATCTGTCTATCTATCTACCCATCTGTCTTCAATAAACAAGAATCCTACCAGACCTCCTTGATTCTTTTCTTTCCCTCACATCCCATATCCAATCTACTATCAGGTCCTGCTGCCCTACATGTTTCCCCCTGGCTTCCACCACACTGTGGCCAAGTGGCCATGAGCTCTTATTCTTAGACCACTGTGCTAGTCTGTCTCCTCCCTCAACCTGTGCTTCCCTCCCTCCTACATGCTCACACCACCAACTGAGCAATTTTTGGTGAAAGCAAATCTTTGCTAAAAACCCTCGCATTGATGGCTTCCCATTAAACCCAGGATAAAATGCAAACTCATTCCCAAGACCCCAATGCTGTGAGTGGCCCCCGCACGCTGCCTACCTCTTGAGCCTCATCTCTTTTTACTGTCCCTACTCACTAGCCTCTGACCCTACGGTCCTTTCTTCAGTTGTGCTAACTGACAAGCCCACCCTTCCCAGGCTGTGCATCTGAATGCAGGGAACTCTTCATGAGTTCTCTCATCATGAAGGGAACTTAGGTGTCATCTCTCCAGGAAAGCTTCCTTGACCACTGGTTGAGAATATCACCACCACTGCCAACTTGGAATCACTCTTAATCTCCTTACGCTTTGTGACTCTTTATTCCATTTCTCTGTTTTACTTTCTCTATTACACTAAACAGCAAGGTAAACAAATATTTTGCTCACATATCTATTTATTTGTTTGCTGTCCTCTCCCACTTCAGTAAATTGGCTTCATGAGAACGACTTTGCTTGTGCTTTTCACTGCCCTCTTCCCAACACTTAGAACATTTGTCAACACATAGTTGGTGCTCACCAAATGCTTACTGAATGAAGGTTTAATTCTTTTGTCAGGAAGCAGGATAATACAAAAAATTGAGGTTACAGATGAACTAAGTTTTTCTTTCTCTAATAAATAGGCTTTAGGAACAAAATTATAGGAGCCAAACTATAAGAAAACATTGGTTTGCTTCAAGCTTCATAAATATAACTTTTCCCAAGCTTTTGGCAGTAACTACAAAGATAATCCTTGAGTCCAATGATTAAAATGGTTAAAATGAGAGCAAACAGTTTATTCATAAGTATATAATAAGTTCAAGTACAAAGTCAATTAGTATTGAAAAGAAAGTCATTAATGATCGTACTGTTCCATCCTCAATAAATAAAAAATTATGTTGCCAATTTTGGTCTCAGATAATTATGGCTTCAATACTAGGAAATTGTGTAAAAGAGCTTCAGGGAAAAATAATTACCTACAGTTACATAAAGGATTGTGTAGTGGAGGAAAAATAATTTTTCCTCTGTCCTTCTGAGGCCTCTTCTGAGACCCCTGTGATAAAAGACTGACTAACAAGAGAAAAACACATAGAAGTTTATGAACATGTCTACCTCATATGTACATGGGGGATACCCAGAGAGAACGAGTACCTCAAAGAGGTGGCTTGGAATCCAGGACCTTAATAAGAAGAGGAGAGGTGGGCTGTAGGCCTCGCAGAAGAGGTACATGGTTTTTAAGAAAGATGACTGTACCCTTAGAAGAATACATGGGAGGTATGACAGTTTGTGACAACTTCAACTGGATATGGTTTCCACTTCTAGTCCCCTCTCCTGTGACAAGCGTCAATCTTCCTGGTCGATGAAACTCCCAGGGAGGGGACTGATGTCAATTGAGTTCCTTCTGGATAATCTGGTTTTAGGCAGATGGGGGGAGGTCAGAGAAAGCCTCTCCCTGCATTAGCTGCCTTTCAAGTGCTTACAGCTCAAAATGATTAATATTCCAAAGTAGCATATTTGGGGGTGGCGTGTCCTGAGCTCTTACAGTCTTGTTTTGGGGTAGCATGTTTGACTATCCTTCAATTGCATCAATTGGATTGGATTCAGCACTAATGCCATGGAATTTTAAAAATGATAATATTCCACAACACAAAAGCAAAACACAATATGACAATAAGAGAATAAGAAACGGGGACATTCTCCCCAGCAATGACACAGACTTTCTGTTTCTTCCCTGGGTGTTGACCTCAAGAAAGAGGTTGGCACACAATGCATTTTGCTGGGTGATCTGTGCCAATGCTCGCAGCTACAAATAGCAGACACATAGATGTTTCAGCTTATATTGAGCAACCAGACCAAGGTCTAAAGGGTGCATGTTTGTTTGAGGCCAGAGAAAGTTTTATGTTCTCTTGTTATCATTTACATTGTGTTTTATTTTAGGCTATTCAAGATGCTGACTACATGGTTTTTGATTCTTGCATGGTTTTTCAAGCAGCCATCAAGTTGTTTCTGAGCTCTGTCTGCTGAGATGAAGTCACATAAACCAGGTAAACCATGTGAAATTTGATCAGTGACGTGCTGACAGGTCATTGTTATAATCTTTCAGCGTAAATCAACCTGAGAGAGAAAGAGAGAGAGAGAGAGAAAGGAGTACTCAAGGTTGCAATGGAGAATCTGTTGGAAATGCTTCCTATTGTAGTAAAGAGGAGAAAATGAGGAAAACATAGGTTTTGAAAGGAATATAACAAGTTTCTGTCAACTTAAGAAGCTTTACAAGGTGGTGGTGGAATATTTTATAAGATCCTGAGGAAGGAGTCCCAGTGATAAAGTGTATGTAATTGAATGCAAGCTACAGAAAAAAGAGACAGCTAAGCTGCCACAGATGGGCAAAAGAGGGATGCCCAACTTTTAGAGTGGATTGGATGCCTTAGTCTGATGTCCAGGAGAGTGCAACGGACACTCCCAGCCTACTTGGAAGTCTGTAGATGCAGAGACTCAAGGAAGTAAAGAATATTTGAAACATCTGAAATCTGAGCTCAGTCTTCTGAAAACAGGTCACCCCAGAAGGGTGGGTGCTGATGCAGACAAAAGGGATCAGAATCTACACACAGTAACAGGAACTATTCATCCAGAGGGTATCCTTTGCTTTTCTTTACTTCTTCCGTTCTTTCTTTTTTTCTCTCTCTCTTTTTTCAAGTAACTGCTAGGAATTTCACAGGTCCCTTGTCTTATATTGATATTACTATTATTTATGTGGGACTCACAATATTAATAAATAAATACCTTGTGTGTTTCTCTGCTTAATGCCTGTTTCTACTTGAAGATTTTAAACTCTAAGACATGGGCATTGAGCATCTCTCTCCCACTGTTGTGTCCCAGGGGCCACACATTTTGTTGGGCATATAGTAGATTATCAATAAATATTTACTGAAGAAGTGAATAAAAAGTGAAATGGCATTAAGTTGACTATTGTATGAGCCAACATGTGACCTATACAATAAATGTTATGGGGTTTTAGAAAGGGAGGGAGCAGTGAGCTGGGTATTCATGGAGGTGGTTGGATCTGGTTGAGACCTTAAATGATGGATGAGATTGATTGATTGCTTGCTTGCTTGATTGATTGATTGATGTGGAAGATTAGCCCTGAGCTAACATCTATTGCCAATCTTCCTCTTTTTTTTGCTTGAGGAAGATTAGCCCTGAGCTAACATCCATGCCAATCTTCCTCTACTTTATATGTGGGTTGCCACCACAGCATGGCTTACGAGTGGTGTAGGCCCACGCCTGGGATCCAAACCCATGAACCTGGGTCCCTGAAGTGGAGTTTGCCAAACTTAACTACTACACCATGGGGCTGGCCCCTGAAATTTCAAGAGAAGGAACCTGGACATCCCCAGATGAAAATGAGTAAGGCATGTTCTGGTTACATGATACAGAATCTGGATAGAAATAGAAGAGAAAGAGTCCCATTATTTGAAAGAGAAGCATATGGTGTGTAAGAAACCAGAGCCATCCAATTGCTGTGCCATGACACTCACGTCTGTTTATAATAGATGCTGCCGGATTTGTCATTACATATAAAATGTCTTCCTTACCAAGAGACTAGGATTTTTTGTTTGGTGGCAGTGGTGGGGCAAGGGAAGGTGTGATGGAAGCATAAGATGCCAGCATTTGAGATATTGCTCATTTCTTGTTCCAAGTTGACATATTGAGGGAAAACTAAGTTAAAACACAAGTTTATAACATTAGGGAATTAAAGAGAATTTTTTGTGATAGTCAAGTTACCTAATGATTATGGTTTAATGGGAAGAAGTATCAAACCTACGAGACGTGTGTAAGATTGGAACGCCATCCTGTGAGCTAATGCAATTAAGGCACAGGAAGTGTCAGTTTCTATGAAGATGAAAAACATCAAGAAAAGAAATATAATTTGAAGAAGAGTGTTCAAATACTGAAATAGGAACTCTCTTGGAAATGCATCCCTGGGTAGTAACGAAATTATCTAATGAATTTTCTTACCTATATGTAAAGCGTTTGCAGAGTAGAGGAACCTTGAAGGAAAAGCAAACTAAAGCCACAGGTAATGCAGTGCTGTTTGATTTAGTAACTAAGCAGATACCTCGATAGAAAGGATGCTTCTGGAATCAGCTAATAGTGCCTATAAGAAGGAAACCCCTTTTTCCTTTTGAGTTTTCACTGATTGAATTAAATCAAACCAGAAATAATGAATTACTCTTTGATAAAACGTTCAAATTGGTGGAAGAAAGGATGGCAGTCGAAGCTATCACATGCGTCTCTGAGAGTGGAATTAAATCTGGTTATTCATGGCAATCATGTAAAACATGATGTCGTGGAGACTCGGGGTTCTGGTGAGTGTTGAAGACTCTGTGAAGCCGTTGCCCAGGCTTATGACAGCAGCTTGAGTTCTGCATCTACTTCTTTCCCTGAGTTTGTCTTGGTGTATCTTGCCCATCCTTGCATCTATATTATGGGGTATGCGATGCTGCCTCACAAAGCCCTGCTCAGATATTTCTGATATTGTTGAAAGTGAGAAGCATGTCTACACAGGTTGCACATTCATTTTCACTCCACCGTTCGCAGAGATTAAGCATTGACCTGACAAAAACAGTGTTCCAAGAAGTCAGGGTAACTGGAACAATGCATCGATGGAAAATGCATAAAGTAGGACTTTGACAACCTGTCAGGAAGCAAGTCTGTATTATGGTTGATTAGGAAAGAGCTTCCTGAAGTGAAAGTCACGCTAAAGAAAAGGCTAGACGTATTATGTGCTGGATGAGACAGAGCTTATAGGACCACTGAAATGAACAGGATCATTCCTTCCCCTTGGGGAATGGATTGTTAATGGTCCTGAAGCTCTAGAGATGTTTTCCTTTCCTTAAAATCTTTGTCCTCTCAGATCTAGTATATCAATTTCCTGAAGTGTCCCAGGAATGGCATCTAATTCCAGGAAGATGCCAACCCTGACCTCCAGGACATATGTCTGTTTGTATAATCCAATCCTTACCACCGTGGGGAGAAGCGACATAAGACACAAACAACATATGCACCCCTCTTCCAAATGGAACCAATGAATAAGAAGCCACAGTTAGAATGGAATAAAGTACACATCATCCAGTTACCAGAAGATGATTATGTGAATGCATTTGTGAAACCTCTGCCTGAGGGCATCTAAACTGCCTAAAAACAGAGACAATCCATTAAATGGAAAACTACAGTTATTTCTAAGATCTCGTAAATAAGAAGCCCATTCATTGCTTAATTGTTCACTAATTGAAAATATCGCCACCCATGTCCATTGCCAAATGATTGCCTGGTGATTAGGAAGCTGCACTAATTTCCGGGGGCTCATGCAATCCAGTGCTCACGAAATGCCTCTTCTCCCAATTTGCTGAGAGACGGGGTGGGGCTGGTAATCTGCACAGGACTCAAGCTGCTCTTTGTGGAAAACACGCACATATGCTGTGTGGCAGGAGAGACATCATCGAAAAATGATCTAATTCTGATAAAGTTAACCCAAATTTCCTGGTGAACCAACCAAATCTCGTATTTTGAACGCGCTGGCTAATCTCATTCCACATAACACAGAGGAACATTTATGAGTTAAGCTTCTTTCAAAAGAGAGTTTTGAAGATGACTAGCTGCTGTTCATGGGCTCCTAGAGCGGCTGTTGTGTTTCAGAGATTGGATGCCAGGCAAAGGCCCATCCTAGGTGTGGGCCTTCACCGTGTGTGCCCAGTATCATCCGAAATCTTAGATTGTGCTTAGGCAGTGCCCGGGGATGGAGGTGGACTGTTCCAGGCGGGGTTTGCCTTCAGGGAGAAGAAACTCAGGCCCCTGAATTTCCCTGCTTGCATGGACCCAGCAACATCCAATATTGCCCATGTTCCCAGGACTTATAGGCACAAATTGCAACACTCTCTAGAGCCTAAATTTTGTCTTAGGTGGTGCAGACATGCTGTGGTTTTATGGGCTCCAGAAAGCTCATGTGGCACATTCAGAAGAAACAAACCTCTTGCAAAAAAGACTCCCATAAGTGTTTCTGCTTACCAATTTGCCAACTACAGGCATTACTATTTCAGGTAGGACTCAACCTGTCCAGGTGTCCATACAGAACCACTCCTAGACGACAGCCTCTCAACCTTGACATTACCAACGTTTTGAGCCAGATAATTCTTTGATGTGGAGGTGCTGCTGTGCATTATAAGATGTTGTGCAGGATCCCTGGCCTCTACACACTGGATGCCAGTGGTAACCGCTACCTCCAGCAATTTTGAAAACCACAAATATCCCAGACATGACTAAATATCCCCCACAGAAGAACCACTTCCCTGCTGGAATGATTCCCCTGGGACTTTATCAAGGAGGCAAAGGCTGTATTGAGAGTTATGAAACTCACATCCTACAGAGAGACTCTGGGGTAGTCGATGACCTGTACTTTTTGTTCCTGCCACAAAATCAAAAGCCTAATCAGGAATTCAGGTGCAGGCAGCTCAAAAACCCACCTTTGAGAGGATTTGGCAAGGCAGGAAACTTTCCTTGTTTAGTCATGTATCAATACCTTCATCTCCCAAAATTGGAAAAAAGAGCATTTTCGGGAATACATCATGTGGGGTCATCCCAACAAAACCACCACACGTCCCCAAGTTGTCATGTCATAGTGATCAACAAACAGGGGACTGTAGGGGGTGACCCACAGCCTCAGGGATGGATATACATCTCTCCAGAAAAAGACAAATTTGTATTACCTGGACATATTGCAATGCCAGGCCCTTAAAATTTTGATGAATGATGATATCTTTCTCCAGTAGGTCAGGCCATGATGCTGCCTTCTCTCCTAGTGGGATATGTTGTTCTCTCTGTGTGTGTGTGTGCACACACATGTTTGGCCAATTGGCCCATCTTCCTGAGATGAGATACTTGGGGGATTCATCTCCCATCATTTATCAAACAAGTCCCACAAATATAAGAACACACTACAGAACATTAAGATGGAGAGATTTCTTTTCCTTAATTTCACGCCACCACCTTGGTGATGCCTTAGAAGCTACAATGCCTTTATGTTGGATAGGGAAGCTGAAGGTCATCCACGTGGCAACAGGACTGGTCAAGGGCAGTCGAAGTGCTTGGGATCTGAGCTTTATATTCTTGCCATTGGAAGTGCAAGAAAGCAGAAGAGAATAAAAGCAACAATGGAGGATCATACTGGCTGATAGACTCAGCAGGTGTTCACCGGAATGTGAGGGAGAGTGTGCCCAGTCCCCTCTGTGGACCGTCTTTATAACCTGAATAGCCATTTCGAGCTCACTGCTTCTTGCACACCAGATTTTCAGCAATGGGCTTCTTGCCCCCTGTCACCTGAGTCTTTTCCAGGCTGACACCCAGGACAGGGAGAGAATGTCCCCAGTCCCCTACATCTTTGCCTGTAGCCGTGCCATTTCTTTTTGGGCACAGTGAAACTTTGCTTTCATTCCCTCTGCGGAGCACAGGTCTCCTTTTGTGGCGTGCTCAGAATAGCTGAAATGCCCAACATTCATCAGGAGGATAAATCATAAATTATTGAGTAACACAGAAAGGCCGTTCCAGAGCATGGGAAACCGGCTTGGAGAGAGGGCTGCAAACTCGGTGTCATAAATGAAGCCTGTTGTTGGGCCCCTGCTCTCCCTCCTCCCACAGCTTTCCATTCTCAATGCCATTCCTAAAAATAGCAGGTAATTAGCAGCGGTCACAATGCTCGCTCTTGTGGATGCATAGTATATTTTAATCCTTCTGGAGTCAGTGTGCCACGCTGGTTCGAATCGGGTTTTCCAGTTTGGTATTCAGAGAGCTAATTCATTTTGTGGCAGGCACTACTGCATTCTTGATCAGCCGCTGACAATGAACACTGTCTGCATAACAAATGTGTCTTTCTCAGGCTGCAGAATATACAGTGATTAACATGAAATAAAGGCTGCAGCCAGCGCGCTCTCCTGCTTCTGAACGAATACCACTGTTTTTATTTAACCCTGCATCTGTCAGCTCTGTTGGAAATTGTCTTGTGTTTTTTCTCAAATTTTTCTCCCCCCTCCGAGTTTAAAGCTGAGCTGGGGTCCCCTGCCACCTTGGAAGTCTCTGCTGCCGACTGGCTGCTTGGTCTTGGAGAGCTGCCTTCAGCACTCTAGATGCAAATAATTCTCTGTTCCTAGCTTCTGACATTTACCGAAGCAGACACATCGAAAGGGGCTGACTGTCACATCATGTCCCTTGCAGCAAGCCTGGAGTCACCCTGTTTCTTCCAGGCTAAGGGAGAGGCACAGGTGAAGGTGGAGGGTGTTCATTCTCTTGAAATGCAGGAGGGTGCGTTGGCAGGCAGACGGTGGCTTGCCTTGAGACCTGGACGAAGGTCACAAGTAGGTTTGCATCCCTCTTTATACTGGCAGTTCAGCTCAATCACCCCCTTAGAAAACAGAGATAATCCTCCTATTGTTTGTGAGAGCATGGGTCCTGTTGCAGATAAAGGATGTTTTCAGCCTTACCTTTCAAGACTGCGCCCTTAGCAAGTCCTCTCTCTGACCCTCTCTGGAGAGTGAGTATTTCAGGGAGAAAAGAGAAGAAAAAATCAGACGTTCCCTACTCCTTGGATGGAAAAGCCGTCTGAAGCTCCGTTTCTCACAGGCCCCATGCCTCCTCATTTTAGCTCATTAAAACATGCCAAACGCTTCTCTTATTTGTTTCAGAATAGTCTTTTCAAAATACATCTTTATTGGAAGAAATCTGTGGCGCCGGGGACAGCGAAGCTAGTAAAGCAGCACTGTAGCTGATTATTGCACATCTCAAGGTCTAGAAATTTTCCTACTTTAGAAGGAAAGCCAAGGCTTTTTACAGGCAACTGATGAAAATGGACAGTTTTACCTATTTTCGTGTTGGTGTCAGAGTTTCCATTGAAATGTGGAACCTGCCATAAAGGTTTCGGAAGGAGAGCGCAGCGTCAATTGAGTGTGTTATACAGCACATGACCATATTTATTTGCTTATTTTTTGTTTGTCTGTCTTCCTGTTGCCTCTTCCCCAAAATGGGTTTGAGCGAGCATCCATCAAGATGAATGCAATGGAAATAGTGCATCAGGGGCACAGAAAGGAGTTAGAAGCAAATATGCTAGCCAAGGACATCAAATTTTCCTCTTAACTCGCTAGGTCAGGTGCAAAAAAAAAAAAAGTAGGAGAGAAATTATTCCTATTTTTGTGATCAGAGAAGATGCAGCAGAACTATAAGTTACTTTTCATACCTGGGATGTCCTCCAAACATATTTTTTAAAGTTAAATGTGCTGGAAACTTGATTTGGGTTCTTGATTCTTATCATCTCAAACTAGGCAGGTTGTTGAGTTTCAGAATATCTATATACTTGATGTCACACCATCCAGAAAAGAAGAGCTGTTCACGTTGACAAAACTTTATAGAGTTCAAGTATTCAGATATTAGATTCCCCAGGATTGTAGAACTCATTACTCTGCTGCTTTAGCCCATATTTTTTTCTCATTTGTGCTTGTTGATCCTACAAAGCAATGATAGATCAAACTTGCTTTGTATAAAATGAGAATACAGGCAACATAAGCACTTTTTTTAGATTCAAAACCGAATCTGGTCATATAATGGTGATGCATTCTCTTATCCATGGCTTATTTTTTTAAAAGAAATGGAAAAGAAGCTAGAAATACACTATTTGTAAATTCTACCTGAGGTGGACTGATGCCCAGAAATTTAGGGAGTGTGTTCAAACAGGCACAAAATTATGCATATGTGGGGAGTAAAACTTCCACTGGCCCCTGAAGAATTCAGAGCAAATAAAACAGCTTAGGTCAGGCTTATGAAAGCCTCAGCTCAAAGAAAATGAGGATATTTCCATTGGGGGAATCCTCTGGGAGGGAACTTTTCAAAGCAGTGAACATGGTTATAAAAATACCTCACATGTTGCATTGTGCTTTGCAGTTACAAAGTACTTTCCCTACGAGCTTCTTCTCTCCTCTCATGATTCTGAGCAGCCCTGTGAAGTAGGCAGGGAGTATTTACCCTTCAATTGTAGATAGAGAAACTGAGGATTGAGACATGAACTGGCTGGCCAAAGCATCATAAATACTGAAGAAATAGAGTGAGAATGGAAATCTGGAGAATACATATGACTCCACATTTATTTCCCCCCTGGTTTGGGAGGAAAATCAACCCGTACTTGGTGACATAGCAATATCTGCAATATCCTAAACATAACCAATAATCCATATATTCTTCCTCATTTGTGATGTATGGAAGCATAGGTTTTCTATCCGCAGAAAGAGCCCATACCCAATGAAGTAGCCAATGCAATGTAAGGAAGAAAATATCCAAACTCTATAATCTGCTTGTTATAATTCTAAATTTAAACAAAGGAAATATTCAGAGATGTGGGCAAATATTTATTGTCAAGAATGTTCATTGAGTGCTTTGGGGAAAACCAAATGGTTCCCCAAAATGGAATGGTTAAATGCATCATGGGCTTGTTTTGTATTAGAATATCATATATAGGTATTAAATTATATTTTTAAATTATGATTCATTATATGGGAAAATGCATGAGATGTAAGTTAAGTGAAACTATTGCAAGTTATGAAATTTTATGTCAGGCATCAGTTCTCAAACTTTAGGGTCCTCTGAAGGGCGTGCTATAAGAGGTGGTTGGCCGTCTCTGCCTCCAGAGTTTCTGACTAAGTAGATCTGGGGTGGGAACCCAGAATTTACACTTCTAACATGTCCCCAGGTAATGCTGATGCTGCTGGTCCAGGGACCCCACTGAATGAAACAAATATGTATGGAGTGTGGTTAACAAGGCCATCCTTGTTTATAGGGCAGAAGTTGTCAACACTGGCTGACGATTGGACTAAATGGGGAACTTTTTAGAAATATCAGTGTCCAGTGGGAATGTGAAGTGGTACAGCCTCTCTCAAAAAGAGTTTGGTGGTTCCTCAATAAATTAAAAACTGAGTTACCATATGACCCAGCAATTTCACTCCTGGGCATATGTCCAAAAGAATTGAAAACAGGTGTCCAAAAATGTACACAAACAAATGTCCATAGAAGCGCTATTCACGGTTGCCCAAAGGTGAGAATAACCCAAATGTCCATCAACAGATGAATGGATACACAAAATGTGGTCTATCTACACAGTGAAATAGTGCTCGGCCATAAAAAGAAATGAAGCTCTGGCACAGGCTACAACGTGGATGAACCTTGAGAACATTAGGTTAAGTGAAAGAAGCCAGACACAAAAGACCACATTTCATATGATTCTATTTATAAAAAATGTCCGGAATAGGAAAATCCATAGAGACAGAGAGTATATTAATGATTCCCAGGGGCTAAGGTCAGAGAGGAATAGGTAGTGACTGCTTAATGGGTATGGAATTTCTTTGGGGGTAATGACAATGTTTATAAACTAGGTAGTGGTGATTGCACCGCTTTGTGAATGTACTCAAAGTCACTGGATTTTATATGTTAACATGGTTAATTTTATATTATGTGAATTTTATCTCAATTGTAAAAAAATGTGCAGACACCACTCCAGAAAGTCTGACTTCATAGTTCTGGAACTAGACACTAGTCTTTTTCAATAAGCTTCCCAGATGATTCTAACATGCAGCTGGGCTTGACTCAAAATGACTGACCTGGTGGGAATTCACAACAGTGAGGATGGGTGATACTGAGTGTTCCAGACGTGCTTCAGATGAAGGAGAGTGGAACACTGGAAGACAGAAGGAGCAATTTCAGTGATTGGACTCTGTCCCATTGCTGGTCAGTGTCCATGGACCAGCAGCATTATCCCCACCTGAGAACTTGTAAGAAAGGTAGACTCTCCAGCCTCACCCCAGACCTGCTGCATGATAATTTGCCTTGTAATAAGATCCCCATGCCTTACCTACACACTGAAGCTTGACAAGCACAAGAGAGCCAGCATAACCTTCCAACGTTGTGTTTCGTGGAACGCTGGTGTGTGAAGTGTTACTACTACTTTGCCCAAGACAAAAGGTTTCTATTGTCCAAGGAGGTTGGGAAATGCTGGTTGGAAGAAAGCAAATGACATTCATATCCTTCTAGATCACTGAGTCTTTGAGAGGCTCCAGCATCTGGCAACTCCCCATGAGCATTGTAGGGTTGGATATGCAATCATATCCCAAAATATTTGAAAAATGGAACTGCTTTTAGAGGAATACCTTACTATTGTAAGGGACACTAGTCTTCTATAAAGTTCAATCTGGGAAATGCTGCTCCAGGACAATTAGGAATCTTCTGGACCTGCTCCATCCAAAGTAAAACTTCAGAAACTACCTTGAAATGGGTAAAACTTCAAGAGTCACCCTAAATTTCACTACCAGGAAAGACTGAGTGTGAAGCAGTCGACACAAATAAGCCACAGACTTCCCTGAAACCTGAGTCATAAAATAAGAGAAAATTGGGAAAAGAGCAAGATCCCCTTACAATGTGGCTCTTTGTCGTCCTAAACCAAGAAGACTCTGGAGTTTCAGCCTCACAGTCAAACTGGAAATGCGAGATTGTACACCCATACCAAACATGTTCCTGAGAAATTGTCAAATTTCTACTCATCTCCACATACCAGGGACTTTTCTATCAAATCTGTCCAGGTTACATTTGGCCCAACTAATGTCCAAGAAAAAGTTTAATATGTGTTTTTCAAATCCATCCTGAGATGACTCAATTTCTATGAATAATAATACTACCCAGACAGGAAAGAAAGTTCATGATCTTGTGGAAAGAATGTCAACAGCCCTCTTTGTCCTATCAATAGACATTTTTTACCTCTCTGTATTTCTCTGAAAGTCTGATAAACCATACTAACTTTATTTTTCTGGAAATGGCTGGAAATATCGATGCAATTTTTAACCTGGTGTGATATATTCAAGAAGTTGGATAGATGGGGACCTCCGAGGTCAAAGATGAGATTGGTCCCAATATTGAGGGGATGGAAAATGCTTTTCCTTGTTCTGTGTCTGTTAAAATTAGTTTATAGATGGGATGATGCCTCTATTTGCCTCTATTTGGCTCTTTAAGCCAAAGGTGTGCCTTTGCTTTCACATCTGCTAAAGATTCACGAATTGATTAAAATAACCACTTTAGAAAAATGAGGACAAAATCGTCCCATTTTAATATAGTTAAAAGAAGAATTCTCAGCCCAAGCCCACGTTTCTGAACTCAGTTAAACTAATTTCCATACATTTAAGCGTTACATAAAACAAGTGATTCACAAACAAATTGTACTAATGAACAGCTGAGCAAATGCAATGAAAGGAAGAGAAATGATGCTCACCACCATTGGGCTGCGAGGCATTGAGAAGAATGGATTTTTAAAAAGGTTTTATTGTGAGAAAATTAACACCTGCTTATTTATTTATTTCCTGGATAGAAACACATGTCAAGGCATCTTCTGTTCCCCATTTATTTGGTTCTATGTTACAGGGATTGTACAGGATTTCTTTGCTGAACGTTTGCAGAGATCTGAAAACTGCAACTTACGGGCCAAATCCAGCCCACCACCTGGTTTTGTAAAGTTTTTTTGGGATGCAGCCATGCTCATTCATTTACGTATTGTTTGTGGCTGCTTTCACTCTACAACAGTAGTGTTGAGTCGTTGCAACAGAGACCCACAAATTCTAAAATATTTACTATCTAGTCCTTTACAGAAAACTTTGCCAACCCCTGCCCTAGAATACTTCTGCATATGAGGCCCTTTCTGCATGCACCTCATGATAGGGAAAGTTTAAATACCACAAAATCCAAAATTATATCCACCTATGATGGATATAATAGGGTGCCCAGATATTTGGCTAAACATTATTTCTGAATGTGGCTGTGAAGATGTTTCCAGATAAGATTAGCACTTAAATCGGTAGACTTAGTAAAGGAGATTGCCCTCCTGAACGTGGATGGGCATCACTCAATCCTTTGAGGGCCCGAATAGAACAAAAAGATGGAGGAAGGTTGAATTCTCTCTCCATATCTCTGACTGAGTGCTTGAGCTGGGACGTTGGTCTCTTGCCTTCAGACCGAGACTTATGCCATTGGCTGTTCTGGTTCTCAGGCCTTTGGACTCAGAATGAACCACATCATTGGCTTTCTTGAGTGTCCAGCTTACAGATTGCAGACTGTGGGGCTTCTCAACCCCCATAATAATGTTAACCAATTCCTTGTGATAAATCAACCTCTCTCCCCCAACCACTCTTTATATATCTATATCAATATCTATGTATCTATGTATCTATCTCTCTATCTATTTATCTGCATTTCCTATATTGTCTTTTTTTTCTCTGGAGAATCCTGACTAATACAAAGAAACAATACAAAAGTATCTATTAAGTTTCTTTTTTGAGCTCCTACTCCGTGGAATGTAAGGTGAAGATTAGGGAGATGAAGGAAACAGTTCTTTCCCTTAAGATGGTCTAATGGACGAGATGCAAATGACTATTAATTTAAGTGGAGTGTCAGACATGCCTTGAGAGAGATATTCACAAAGTCCACTTTGGGTGATGGATCAAAGAGGAATAAACCCCATAACAGTCCAGGGGTTGCATGAGGTTTCATAAGGAATTGCACCTAGTCTTCAGAAATTCAATGTGAAAAGGAGGGCTCTCCAGAGTGCAAAGAATGGAAGGGGTCCAGTGCAGGCAGGGTTGAAATAGTGAAAACCAGTGGGTTTCTGGAGCACAAAAAGACTTCTGGGTGCACATTTCCAAGGGGGCACCTCCTTAGGTGTTCTATGTGGTGGTGCAATGTCCAAAGGCTCTGAGCCTGAAATACACGTAACATGTAAGAGGGTAGTGGGAAATAAGGCAGATAGGACTGAGCTTGAGTGGGGGCAGGTTTTACATCCTGGACGGAGGAGTTTGCATATAATTCAGAGGAAGCCTTTGGATAGTGAAGCAACAAACTATTTAGAAGGATTTAACTTTTGATGTGTTAGGTGAGTGGGCTGGATCAGAAGAGGGGAAAGCTTTATTCCTCTGTCAGGGAAGTTTTCCATCACTTGACGATTTTTGTCAGGAGACAATAGAGTAGCATCATTTTTGTCCTCATCATTTGAGACCTAATGAGAGATATTTACTTTCAGATGGATCTTCTGTTCAAATTCTCCAAGCAGCCTGCCATTGCATATCCATTGATCAGCTTCTGAATGATTTAGGAGTTGACATTCACTTCCTAACGCTGATGGGCACAGCGTGAATGAAGTGGTGGTATGAAATATCGTTTGGGAAGAAAGCCCCACCTAAAAGCCATCCATCCTCTTCTTTCTTCCTTGCCTTTCATAGGACAAAGAGTTTTCTCATAGGCTAAGTTAATTTGTGCTAGGGAACATGCCACCATGTGCTCTGTGTTGTTAACCTTCAGTAGATGTCAAGAGGATAAGACATGGATCAATCACAAAAGCCCTAAAAACAAACATGGCGCCTGTCTCCATCCTTACCTGCCTGTGTGTGTGGTCTTTATAAACTATCTGATCACTCTGAGCCTCTGGTTTCTTAACTCCAAAACAATGGGTCAGCAAACTTTTTCTGTAAAGTCCAAATAGTAAAAGTGTTCAGCTTTTCGGGCCGTGCAGTCTCTGTCACATCTCCTCAAGTCTGCTGTTGTAGAGAAAAAGCAGCCATAGACAGTCTGTAAATGAATGAGTGTGACAAGATTTGGCCAGCATGCCATGGTTCGCCCGTCTCTAGACTAGATCACTCTCCCAGCTTTTATTGATAGCCTGAATGGGAAGGCAAAGGTAGAGGGAAATTTGGGATTTGCTTGAGTGTTTCATCTCCTCTTGTGGGAGAGAGCTCCCTTTTGTCAAAGTACAGGCCCGGAATGGGGAAAGATACAGTCAAAATACATCCCATATAGTGGGAAGGAATCCATTTAAATCACCCCAGTCACCTGCCCTTTAAGCTTGTCATGCCTGAGGCTGACTGAAGGGCTTTAAAGACAATCTGTAGAATAGACTGTGCTTCCAATTTATCTTCCTTTTATGTTGCTTGGACTCCATGGATGCAAATGAACCCCAGCAAATGATTGGAACTGTTTCTTCATATTGATGTTTTCTTCCCATCAAAATTGCTATTTATTTAAATATAACCGAAAGCCCAGCTGCCAGGCTCACCCAGAAGCCTGTCCAAAAAACTCCGTGAATTTGTGATTGTTCTGCACAGAAGCCCTCCGAGCAGCAAGAAGATGCTGCAGTGATGGCAAACCTTTGCAATTGTCTCAAACACAGTAAAATTCGAACAACAAAAAAGATAAGCTGAAAACACAAGTGATCAGATGAAAGCCTCCATGGCAACATAAACAAGAAGCAAGCAAGAGAGGAAAAACAATCCTGACTTTTTTGTGGAATCATGGAATTGAAATTGAGCCTCGTGACAGCCTGCCTTTTTGCTGTTGGTGTCTCGGTGATGAAGAGTCACGGGTTTCCTCCCGCCTGCCCTTGTGGATTAATGAAGGGCAAGACAGGTATGGCAGAACTGCCATGCAGGATGACCTCACCCGATGAGATTGTTCTGCCTTCCCTGCCAAAGGTGAGGAGGGCGTTCAGGATGCAGCCGACTGTTTTCCTCACACCTTAATGAGAAAAATTGACCTGCTTATTTACCAGCTGTCTTCTTTGTTTCTAATGCAAGTCAGTTCTCAAAATCTTTCTCTTCTTACATGTTGAAATCAAGCAGAAGCCCCTCAAGTATGACTTATTTTTGACAAAGTACACAGAATCAGGTTGGAGGAGTAACACAGACTTGCTGGGACACACACGAAATGGGAGACGAGCAAACAGACACTGTGTTCAACACCCATTCTTAGGAGTGTGGGCATAATTTATGTGACATCTCAAATTCTATGCTGGTCAACCCAGCACTTCTTCTCTACATACAGAAATGCAAGAATAAGTAATATAGATAAAAGTCATTGTTTTCCTGTGATAAGCTAGTTGTATATATATAAACTTGGATAATAATGTTCTGCCATTGGGTACTTCCTGTTGAAAATTATATACTTTTGGAATATGCATATATGTTAGTTAAAATGGCACAACTCTATTGGGGGCAAAAAAAAAAAAAATCTCAAAAAACAAAAACCAGAATCTCAAATCAACCCCAGCAGTCTAGATACTTCCGATGAATTTTCTGTGAATTCTGGATCTTGAAATTCTCATCTCAAAAAGAATTCTATACATAATAACAGCCAATATCTATGTCCTCAACAATAATCAAAGGAAATAACCTGTATGTACTTACTCAATCTTCCTTACAACCCTAAGGCAGAAATCATCCTTACTACCATTTTAGCTCATGTACTCAAGCAGACACAACCAGTAAGTCGTGAAGCCATTGGAACCAGGCAGCATAACTTCAAGTCCATGTTCTTAAGGACTAGATTATTTTGGATGGAACCAGGGTTTCTCCACCTCGGCACTACTGACATTTGGGTAGAGTAAATGGAGAAGTGGAGATTCGGGAGGTCTGTTCAAACCCAGAAACTCTAGTATGTCCAACAGTCTTGAAGACGCCCCTGATTCTGAACAGACTAAAATGAGATCCATGTGGCTTATAGAGTTTGAAATGACGGTATTTCGAAGCACACATACAGATTAATTGCCCGTGAAGAAGAATAAAGGTGGGCATAGAGGTGGAGAGAGGCTCAAAGCAGTTTCTTAAAGGCTCAAAGCAGAGTTGTTTTTGTTTGGTTTTGTGTTGTGTTGTTTTTGCAGGGGAGGATTTACCCTGAGCTAACATCTGTTGCCAATCTTCTTCTTTTTTCTCTCCAAAGCCCCAGTGCATTGTTGTGTATTCTAGTTGTAAGTCCTTCTAGTTCTTCTATGTGAGCCGCCACACAGCATGGCAACTGACAGACAGGTAGTATGGTTCTGTGAGTGGGAAATGAACCCAGGCCGCTGAAGCAGAGTGTACTGAACTTTAACCACTAGACCATCGGGGCTGGCTCTCAAAATGGATTCTTAAAGGCTTAAACCAATAGAACTTGAGTCACTTTTCTCATTCCCAAAGAAGTCCACTTCATTATGAAAAGGAGCTTCAAGCACATTTGATTCTTTCTTAATTTATTTATAATGTACTCCAGAGTTGTACTGTGGAAGCTGGCACTGAGTCCATTTGTGCTTTGTGGCCAACTGTGACATGAGTGTGGTGCTATGTTCTAATGTGGGTAAAGGGCAGCTGCTACAGAGGGTGAAGTAGCATCATCCCAAGTCTTCATTAGGAAGAAAGTGAGCCCATTAAAATGTGTTCTTATTTCCGTCTGGCCGTGTATTCCACATTGACCACTGCCTAATGAGGAAAATAGAATAGAAAGTAGCCCCCCTTCTGTGAGGTCTTCATTCAGGACAATGTGGGGCCTCATTAATGAACTAGTTCCATAATAAAGCAGGAATATGGGCATATGGCAGGGCTAATGCAAATCAGTGCTTTCTCCAGCAGGTGCGCGTGAAATGGTAACGGCACTGGTTTTGAGTTTATTAACAATGGACCCAACACACGTCATTGTTGACTAGATTCTTTATGTAACATTAGCCTAGCTACACTAAGTAACAATACCACAGCCTTAGAATGCTGGGCCATTGGAGTATAATTTTTCTAGTTTTAAATGTGACATCTTTATGGAAAATAAAAAATGAAGAAAAATCTCACAAATTCTTGATGAAAGTTTAATATATTCTTATAGTTTTTAAAATGGCATATACCATTTTATTGAACATAACATGCATGTTCCTCCATCCCAGTAAAGGCTCTTCTTGTTGCTGTTGTTGATAATAGCTTTATTCTTTTTTATGTTAATCAAACATTTTATTTTCAGATAATTATAGGCCTGGCATTGAAAGAAATAGTAGAGATATCGCATGTACTATGTACCCAATTTTCTGAAATACTATTATTTTGCAAAACAGAACATCACAACCAGGATATGGACATTGATGCAATAAAGGTATAGGATGTTTGCATCACCATAGTGATCCCTCATGTTACCCTTTTATAGCCACATCCACTTCCATCCTGCCCACACCTTCTCCTTAACTCCTTGCAACTACTAATTTGTTCTCCATTTCCACAGTACTGTCATTTCAAGAACATTGTGTAAATAGAAGCATGCCCTTTGGGATTGGCTTTTTTCATTCAGCGTAATTTTCTGGAGATTCATTAGGTTATTGTGTGTTTCAATAGTTTGTTTCTTTTTATTTATGAATAGTATTCTGTGGTATGGATGTACCACAGTTTTTTAGCCATTCACACACTGAAGGAAATCTGAGTTGTTTCTAGTTTTTGACTATTACAAAGAAAGCTGCTTTAAACATTTGTGTACAGGTTTTTATGTGAACAGAGGTCTTCATTTCTCTGGGATAAATGCCCACAAGTGAAATTTCTGGGTTGTATGTTAGTTGCGTATTCAATTATTTAAGAAACTGACAAAGTGTTGCCCAGAGTGGCTGTACCATTTTACATTCCCACCAGCAATGTATGAGTGATTCATTTTCTCTGCATCCTTGTCAGCATTTGGTATTGTCAATATTTTTTATTTGAGCCATTTTGATAGTTGTGTAGTGATAGCTCATTATGGTTTTAATCTGCATTTTTCTAATAGCTAAAAATGTTCAACCTCTTTTCATGTTTTTATTTGCCAACTATTTTATTTGACATCTCTTCTTCAGTGAAATGTCTCTGTATGTCTTGTGTCCATATTCTAATTGAATTGTTTGCTTTTTCACTGAGTTTTGAGAGTCCTTTATATATTCCAGATATGAGTGTTTTGTCAAATACATGGTTTGCAAATATTTTCTCCCACTCTATAGCTTGTCTTTTCATCCTCTTAACAGGATCTTTCACAGAGCTAAAGTTTTAAATTTTGATGAAGACTAATTTATCAATGATTTCCTTTATGGAGCCTGCTTTGGGTGTCAAGTCTAAGAACAATTTTATTTCTTCCTTTTTGATCTGTATTCCTTTTACTTTTTTATTGTGCTGACTAGGGCTTATCCAGCACTGTTGAATAAGAGCAGTAGGAGTGGACATCCTTGCCTCATTCCCTATCTAAAGGGGAAACATTCAGCTTTGCATTGTTAATATACTGTTAGCTGCAAGTAGTTTGTAGCTGTTGTTTATAGAGTTGAGAAAGTTTCCCTCTATTTCTACTTTTCTGAGAGTATTTATCATGAATGGGTGCCAATATCTGTCTTTTAATTGATGTATTTAGACCATTTACATTTAATACAATTTTTGATATGTTGGGGCTAAATTATGCCACTTTTTTGTTATCTCTGTTTTTCATTTCTCTGTTTATTTTTTACCTGCCCTCCTATGGGTTACTTGAACATTATTTAGAATTCAATTTTGGTTTAGCTATAGTGTTTTTAGTGTGTGACTTTGTATAATTTTAGTGTTTTCTCTAGATATTATATTATATATTTATAACTATCACAGTCTACCAGTGCCACCATTTACCAGTTTTAATGAAGAGTAGAAATTTTGCCTCCTTTACCTTCCCCCATTTATATTATAATTATCTTAAGTATTTTTTCAGCAGACACTTAGAACCACATCAGTGTTCTCATTTTGCTTCAGTCTTCAAATATAATTTAGAAAACTCAAGAGGAGGAAAAAAGCATAATTAGCCATATTTTTGCATAGTGTGTTTTGTTTTCTTCTTCTTGATGTTCTAGGATTTCTTCTTTTATCATTTCCCTTCTACTTAGAGAATTTGTTTTAGCAATTGTTTTAGTGTAGGTCTGCTGTTGAAAACTTATCTTAGATTTCCTTTGTCTCAAAATGTCTTAATTTCCCTTTCATTCCTGAGGGACATTTTCACTAGATATGGAGTTCTGGGTTGACATTTTTTTCTTTCAGCATCTGAAAAATATTGTGCCACTTCCAAGTGGCCTCCATGGTTTCTGGTAAGAAATCTGCTGTTATTTGAAATTTTTCCCCCTAGGTAAGGTGTTGTTTTTCTGTGGCTGCTTTCAAGATTATCTTTTTGTGTTTAGATTTCGGAAGTTTAATTAAAATGTGTCTTAGCATGGATTTCTTGGAGTTTATCACATTTGGTATTTGTTCAGTTTCTTGAATCTGTAGGTTTATGTCTCTTGTCAAACTTTAGAAGTTTTCAGCCACTATTTCTTCAAGCAATTTTTCAGCTTCACCCTCTGTCTCTTCTCCTTCAGACACTTTGCCAGTTGTGTTATCTCTAATTGGGAAATACAGCTCACATACTATGCACAACAAGCGAGTCTCATATCTCTTCTTGGCCATGTCTGTGTGAATCTTCTATGATCCTTTTAGATAAAATATTTTGCTATCTTATTTTACTCTTCCCCTAATTTTTTTAGGGCCTTAGCTAGTAGGATTGCTTATTAATTTCAGAAAAATGCCTTACATGTTCCTAAAAATATCCATTAGGTATTTTTATTGTTGTTGTGTAAATCTATTTTATATATATATATATATATATATATATATATATACACACACACATATATATACATATGTATATACACAGATTGTACATACATGTGTGTATATATAATCACATATGTACATACACATACTTACAGATATGTGTATATGTGTACATATATGTGCATATGCATATATGTGTGTATATACGGATATATATGGAAAAAATGGATATAATTAAAATATTCATATTTTGAACCTGGAATGTATTATTTTGTTTGTGCAATTCTAATTTTATATTGTTTAGGAAAGTTTTATGACATTTCTAAATAGGTTTTACATATTTCTTATTATATCTAGATATTTTTTGTTTTAATTTCTGTTGGAATGGGCCCTTTTCATGTAATATTTTAAAGCTAATTGTTTCTTGTACATAGGGACACTGTTGTTTTATTATATTTATTTTGTATTTAGCCATTTTATTAATATTTCTAATTAAATCTAGTTGTTTTTCAGTAGGATTCAGCATCTTTTCAGAATATTTTTCATATATTTCCTGCTTCCTACCACAGATTTCCAAATTTTAGCTACAAAACAGATTACAGCATATTCTGAAAGATGCCCAGTAAACGAAGTTGCTCATGGTCAATAATTTTGGTAAATGCCACATTTTAGTTCCCTACTCACTGATTCACGATTCACCTTATCGTATTAAAGGCTTTGAGAAGTCTTGCAGTAAACAGCCTTCTTTACCCTTGCTTAATCTGGTGTTTTCCATTTACAAGTCACACATATCAAAAACCCATGGAAAATGTATAGAAATCCTACATAAATTTTACTTAGGAGACAAAGCATTTATAGTCTTAAAATGCACAGAAATCTTATAAAGTAGTACAAAAAAGATGAACTCCCCAGTAGAAAAATGGGCAACTAGCAAAAGTAGTACAAATGACCAGTACACTATTTTCACCTGTCAAATTAACAAATCAAATCATGATGGTATCCAGTGTTACTTTCATTTCTGATGTTTTGTTAGATGGAATGCAAAGAGCTGCCTTGCACTGAAATTTGAATTTTTTATAATTGCTTATAATCCTGGCTGCCCAGCCCAGGACAAGGAACCATCTGCCTTGCATTCTGCTCTATGAGCAGTTCCCCTCATCAATCTGTCTACTCCATTGCCTTAGCAGGGAGCTCTCTGTCATTACTATCCTACTTTCTGTTGCCTGCCTGGATTGATTGCTTTCCAAAGGTTAAAGAAGAAAGGGGCTTATTTTACTGGTTGAAATGCCTGCTGGATGCTAAGATGAAAGTTTTTCTGTACTCTGGGTGCATGGAACAGGTGGATGTGGATTATTTTCTAGCTACCAGCACCATGAGAAAGAGTTGAAAGAATTCTAGAGAGATAAAGACACCAACCAATAATTTCCTACTTGTGTATTGGTTGGAGATGAAACACCTCCATGGAGGAGACACCATGGCACCAATTCAGAGCCCCCATTCCTTATAAGCATCGTTGGCGTGAAATAGGATGTGTCCTTTCTGGGGGGCAATATATCAAGATATATAAAAATAAAATGACCTTTGGTCTATAATTAATTACCCAGAAATATATTCAGAGATGTCAACCATAATTTAGGTCAAGAAAATTCACAACAATCTTACCTAAAATAACAAGGAAAACTCCATGATATTTAATAATAGGGAAACATTTCAAGATGTATCCGTATAATAAAGCAGAAATTATGATATATGCAAAAGTTCTGTAATGATATAGCTCAGAGGTTAGTGAACATTTTCTATAAGAAGCCAAATAGTACATATTTTAGTCTTTGAGGATCATACAGTCTCTGTCACAATTACTCAATGGAGCAAAAGCAGCCATGGTCATTACATAAAGGAACGGGCATGGCTGTGTTCCAATAAGACTTTGTGCACACTGAAGTGAATTTCCTGTAATTTCTATGTGTCATAAAAAGTTCTTATTTTGATTTTTTTCAACCATTTAATTTCAACATAAATACCACTCCAGTCATGGGCTATACAAAAACAGGTGGTGATCAACATTAAGCCCACGGGCTATAGTTTACTCACCCCTGATATAGGTAATAAAATCGTGTTTACAATACTATTTTACATGGGAAAATGCTCACAACATAATATCAAATGAAGAAGGATGGCAGCATCTGAAACCATTTTTACAGTACGCCCCCATTGTGTGAAAGTAAAGCAATAGAAAAAGGCCTTGAAAGAAATACCCAAAAACATTAAAATGTTTTTCTCTGTAGGGTGGCCTTTGAAGATTTTTATTCCCTTTGTATGTTTTTCTGTGTTTGCTAAATGCTTTACAATGAGTGAATATTATTTTTATAATAAGAAACATTTCTTTGAAAAATACTCTTCTAAAGAAATTATTCTCAAGCTGGTTCTTTCCCCTGCTATTTTAAGGATTAATTTTCCATATTTTGAAATTTATTTTCTCTCTCTGTCATTTGTTTCATCCTTTTAGGGCTGTTTATCATCTATTTTGAGAACATCTTTCATTCATTTTCTTACTCCATCTTTCCCCCCTCTCCCTCCCAATGATCTTTCTCATGGATGACATTTTTCAAAATTCTGTTCTAAGCCAAAAGGGGAAAAATATTAAACATATTCATTATATTAGGAATGAAGGTAGAAAAGTGTACTGTGCTTTCCAATGCTAGTGATTTAATTTTAACGTTTTGGGAATCAAGAGATTCCTCAATGTTTTGACTCATTTCTCCTTATGTGCACTGAACCCTACAGAGACCACTGGGACCAGACTCCCTTATCCAAGGTACAGGAGCAATGGCTTTAAGCAGCTTCCCTTCGCTTGCTCATGTTCTCACTTGGCTCATTAAGGAACATACCAGGACTATCCATAGATCCTCAGTATTCCTTGTAATGTGATCTCCACTGTCCTACTGCAGACCTGCTGCCATCACCACAGCCAGGAAAAGGAGGAAACATGGCCACCATGCTGTGTGGCTTTCTTCTGTTCCAAACCTGTCTGCATCTTAGTCCCACTCCCCGAAGGGAAGTCCTGTTAGAATATTTTTCACATTCAATCAGAATATAGACTCACGGGCCAGCCAGGTGTACCTGGAGCATCCAGAAGTTGTCCAGTCAAATTTTTCTGAGGACTGGTCACTGTTGTAAGCGCTAGAAATGCAGGGATGGAGAAGATTGACAAGGCGGCCACCTTATACGAGCACACCTTCTAGTGTGACCTCAAATTAACTGTAATCAATGAGGGAAGCTTGAGCTCAAAGCCAGAGAAGCAATAGTACTGTCGGCATTAAGAGTTGAGATGTGGCCATAAATAAAGGAAAGAGGCCAAGAGTTCGTGATTGTGCCAGAAAACACAGTGCCAGGGATTTGCCAATGAGGAAAGATGCCGGAAGCCCATGCTTAGTGGGAGCCAGATAATGGCTACACACTTTGTATGTTGCTTGTTAAGAAAATCATGCATTGTAGGTCCCCCACAGGGTGGCCAAGGCCCTTGTCTTTTATACCATAGTAGAGAAGAGGGCAGGAAGAATAAAGCCCTGCAGGAATAATGCTAATTCCACAGAGTTTGCACCACTTCATTCCCTACCGTGTGTGCTGGGCCTTCCCAAGCACTTTACATGCACTATATCACTGAATTGTCAAGACAGCCCCATGAGATTAGCATTGGCTTTACCCCATCTGTGTTAATCAGGGTTCTCCAGAGAAACAGAACCAATCGGGTATATACATAAAGATTTACTGTAGGAATTGGCCCACATGGTTATGGAGGCTGAGAAGTCCTGTGATCTGTTGTCTGCAGGCTGAAGAACCAGGTGATATGATTTGAATGTTTGTGTCCCTCCGAAATTCGTATGTTGAAACCTAACCCCCAATGTGATGGCATTAAGAGGTGGGGCCTTTGAGAGGTGATTAGGGCATGAGGGTGGAGCCCTCATGAATGGGATTAGTACTTTTATAAAAGAGACCCCAGAGAGCTCCCTTGCCCCTTCCGCCATGTGAGAACACAAGGAGAAGGTGGCTGTCTATGAACCAGGAAGAAAGCCCTGACCAGCACTCAAGCGTGCTGGCACCTTGATCTTGGAATTCCCAGAAATGTGAGAAGTAAATTTCTATTTTTTATAAGATACTCTGTTTGTGGTACTTTGTTATAGCAGCCTGAAAGGACTAAGACACTAAGAAAGCCAGTGTTGTAATTCAGTTGGAGTCTAAAGGCCTGAGAACCAGGAGCACCAATGTTTGAGGGCAGGAGAAGATGGACATCCCAGCTCAAGCATAGAGAGCAAACTCACGATTCCTCCTCCTCTTTGTGCTACATGCCCTCAACAGTTTGGATGATGCTCACCTGCATTGGTGAGGGCCATCTGCTTTACTCAGTCTACTGATTCAAATGCTAATTTCTTCCAGAAATGCCCTTGTAGACACACCCAGAAATAATGTTTTGCCAGCTATCTGGGCATTCCTTAGCCTAGTCTAGTCAACATGTAATTAACTATCGCGCCATCCTTGAAATGAAAGAACTGAGTGCTGGAAAGAAAAACCAGCTTACTCTTGGTCACACAGCTGGTTGGTGGTGGAGCCAGAATCCAAATCTACCATGGCTTTTATCGTCCATGCAAGATAAGAGTTAGACAATCCATGAGTTTACAATGTGAATCAAACACTACCTCAATCCTGTCACTCAATTAAAATATAAGTCCAATCTGTTAATGATCTTAAATTATTACAATATAACAGTGTGAACTGTAGTCATGCTTATTTTTTTGATGCTGAAATGTCCTTTTTACAAAGGAATGCCCCAGAGTAACAAGAACCTCTAGGTTAAAAATAAGGGAGAGCAAGCATAAGAAGAAAAGTGGAATAAGAATATCATTTGTCCATGAAGCATGCCTGCCTCAAGGGAAAAGCTTACTGGAGTTTTAAAATGGGGACTGATTTCCAACCTGCGGCTTTGCAGAAATGGTCTTTCCTGACTGGGTATTTTTGCATCAAGGTAAGTTCAAACTGAAATACAAATCAACATGAACTCACAGTCGTGTGAATTCCATCAGACTGCAAACGGGATGGATTGCGCCTCTGCCAAAGTTGGTTCTCACAACTCCCATCCTCAGCAATGTTTGCAGGGTCCCTAATGTGAAAAGAGGGACACATTCCACTGGAGTCTTGGAAAACCAGTCATGTCTGAATCTACCTTGTACTGGGGCTAAGGCTGGCCCTTCCAGTAACCAGCAGCCCCCAGGGTGTCACCTTTCTTAAGTTCCTTCTCAGCGCTTATGAGGGTATTCAGGACGATTAAAACCCTCATGGGCTAGGGTTGGAAGAGCCCATGAAGCTCAGAAGTAACCCAGTCAAAGGTTTGTGCTCAACCCAGAGACTGGCTGGCAGATGGGAGTGGAATAGATTTACTCCCAGTGGGTAACCAGAAGGACAGCTATGCAAGTTTGATCTTGTCTCCCCTGAGATAGATAAGGTGATGTGGAACCCATCTTGTTCGTGTTCCTGAACACATTTTGTAGAAATGTCACATTGCCTCACAGTTGGATCCACCAACCTCCAGTAATTCACCTGAAAAACCTAAATGAATCATAGATCAATAAAGAAAGTAAGGCAGCGCAAAAGGGACAAGGAGAGGGAACCTTTTGTCAACACCGCATTGCACTTTGGGCCACTCCCTTCTGAACTGACAATCTGGGTGCTATTGTGGACATCAAGGGCATGCAGACTCTGAAAGAAGAAGTACCCCATGTTCCCAGGGCAAATCAGGAAGTGTCCACAATGTCACAGAGCTTGTTGGCAGCGCTGTTGTAAACAAACCAGTTACAGCCAGTATTTTTGCCAACAGAAGTCATGTGCATATGTTGCATACCGGGCTCTCTTACAGCTGAGGGAAGTGTCCTGAAGTTTATGAAAGGAGTAGATCAAAAAAACAGATGAAAGCAAAAGGGAAAATTACCTACAGATTTAAGTGTTAACAGACTCTCCCAGTGCTTCCCAGTCGGGGGCAATTTTATCCTCAGGGGACATTTGGCAATGTCTGGAGTCATTTTGGGTTGTCACAGCTGGGGAAAGGGCGATGGTGGTACTGGCTTCTGGTACTGGTGAATAAATGCTGCTAAACATCTTATAATGCACAGGACATCTCCCTACAAAAAAAATGGATTATCTAATCCCAAATGTCAGTAGTGAAGTCAAGGTTGCAGAACCCTGCTCTGTGCAGAGAACTTTTCACAAGAACCAACTCTAAGAAGACTGATCTGTTAGAATCTAGTCCCTATGAATTCATGGCATAATGGAAAATGCAAAAAACTTTTAGCTGGAAAAAAAGTTAACAAGAAAACAAATAAAAAAGAAAAGAAAATATTGCGCTGATGTCAACTCCCAGAGAGTACATAAAGCTACCGAAAGATTTAATTAGACTGATGGCACAAGAAGCCCCAAAATATGGAATGAACTTAGTGACCCAGGTCTCAAGGGAACAGATGAATCTTTGGGCTCCAACAGATTGATAAGATGTGTGTATCTCTAAAGTTACCCTCCACAGTCTGGGAGGATGTGTGTCGGTGCTTCTGTGTGATTAGGGAAGCTTGCAGACAAGAGGCAGGCTGATATTCCCTGTAATCTCTTCTCTGGTTAGCAGCTGCAGCCACCTTTTTCAGGGAAGATCCCACTGCTGAGCATCACTGTGTGATGCCTCTCTTTGAAACCAACCACTTCGCCCGGGTTCCCAGCCCATCAGAGTGACACATTGGCAGCTATTTCTTCATTATGGTCCATGTCTATGTCACACGGCCAGATGCTGCGTTTCATCAGGTCCTTGTCAGGCTTCCCATTCCCACCTTGATGGGGCAGCTTCTCTTCAACTTTGCACAGAGCCACTATCATCATCTGGTTGCCATCTCACCCATCCTTTGTCTGACTCAGAGCCCGTTGGTTCCTGAGGGCTCAGCTTTAATAAAGGTAGATGAACACTGCTCTAGAATCTTGTTTGTAAGTCTCCCTTTTCTCTGTGTGTATTGAGCAGAAAAGTGGGAGAAAATCCACGGCAGGCCTTGTGTCACTATCACATGGCACATCACCTTGGTTGTATGAAGGATGCTTTGCTAAATCTCTGCTTTGGCTGCTTGCCAAGCAAAGGATGAGCTTGTTTTCTTTGCTTACTATCATCTCATTACTATTTAACCAAAGTAGCTTAACACTGATTTTTTAATGATAGATATTTCTCTGAGGAGTGAGTGTATGGCCTCAGCCATGTTTAAATTGACACAATTATTTACCAAAGCAGTTCATGTGAAAATGTGCCTCTCAGTAAATCCCTCTCAGCAATAGAGAAAATAGCTCTTGATTATCCACAAAGCGACTGTCCTAGAACATAAAAATGGTATCCATCTTAGGAATTGACAGCATCTCATCTAGCTGAGACAACTCAGTGGTGGAAGCGGTGGGTGTCATTGGAGAGTGAGGACGTTGAGTTGAATGCTAGAACTAGTACATCCTTACTTGTTCAAAACAGGTCTTGCCATTATCACTTCAGAACTTATTGCTTCTTGCAACCTAAAATTTATAATTTGGGGGTTAATAGACGTATGTAAATCAACTGTCATTGTTTTCCTGCAGAGTGACATCAGTTCCTGTTGTTCATATTCAAATGTACGTGTCTGACTTTGAGGATCTATCATTTCCTTGTTTAGACTTTATACTTTGTAAATCAAAATGGATAGTTCTAATCCATCGCATCCCTTGCAAAGACACTTGTCACATTCGTCATTTCTCCTTGAGTTTTCTTCCGTGAAAAAATAGTTTATCTCTGTTGTCGATGAATTTTGGCCTCATCAGTATATCTAGTCTCTGACTGGTCCCTCTGTTTGGCTTTGCTGCCCATCCCTACCTCCTACTTCCCATGAAAAGTATCTTCCTTTCCATTCAGGTCTGATCCCAAGTTTTTCATCTTAGCTGTTCTTCTCCAGAGTGTTATTAATTCCCATAACCCTCATTTTTTCTGTTTCTTCTGCCCCATAATTTCTTGAAATTATGGCTAAAAACACCATTTTGCTTCTCTAACTCTGCTGCATTTTTGGGAGGATTGGTATGATCCCATTTTATTTACCTCTAACTTACATGGACCCCAGTGCCATCAGCAATCCTTACAGATCTACGACTCCTTTTGTGTTCCTCCAAGTAGTAATTATAAATCCTCATCACCTTACTCAGGACAATTCATTGTCTCTCTGTCTTCTTCTCAGTAGTATGTATTTCCTACTTCCGAGAGAACATAGAAGCTATTGGGATGAGCTTGCTTAGTGCTTTACCACTATGCCTTGTCCTTATCCCACAACCCACAACTGTTCCCACTTTAGTTTCTTCTCTCTGTTCTCATCAAGGAACTATCATTCTTTTGGTGAAATAGTTTGAGTAAAAGGATAAAGAAAGACCTGCATGCCAGGGAGTGAAGAAGGGGGGGTTAGGAAACAGGCAGATGAAGTATAGATCACCCATCGGGGACTATTGATGGGAGAGAAAAAATGAAACAATGAGAGATGACGCGGGACTGGAAGAGGGTGTAAGATGCATGGTTGATGTTTAACTGTAACTCTTATTCTCCAAACCTCTCATGAGGCTGCAAAAACACCAATCATTCTTCTGCTTAAGTGCTCAGCTAAATTCCTCCTGCTGTAAAAATATCTTGCATAATGTATAGGTTTTCATACTTAAAAGATCACTTATAGAAACGTGGCAATTTCTGAGGTGAGAAGCAAGCAGAAATACTCACCTGAGCATGGCTGATAATGAGTTTTATATTTCTGACGTCTCTTAAAGTGAGACAAAAGGTTGCACTTATATCTTGAAAAATGACCTCAAGGTCCTCAACAAGATTCTCCTTACCTAATAAGGATTTCAGCTACACACTATTTTATTTCTTTTCCTTTCTTTTTTTTTTAAGGAAGCACTCAAGGTTTTCATTGCTAAAGTATTGATGAGCAGGCTGTTTACTAAATAAATTCATAGAATGTAGAGCTGGAGGAAGTAATTATGAAAACATGACTAGGGACCAAAATATTCCTCCATCGCTAGCTACTGTGATTTCTTTATTGGAAACCAGAGAGTTTGCAAATGGATTTGCCAAGTGAGTTATGTAAGAAAACCCATATGTAGAAATGATGACAAACACCAGAAACGGCTTCTGCTTTTTCTCTTTTCTTTCAGTGAATGAAGGACATAGCATGCTTGCTTGAGGTCTTTAAGCAATTATGGCACCGTTGCAATTGTGTTGCTAAACTAGAAAATCCCCAGGGTATTGCCAACTGCGGCAAGTGTTCAGACACCACCTCCGCATCCCCTTTAGGTCTCTCAGTTGAAGTGGTTACTGGGTTAATTACCAAACCACAGTTGATTAAAACAAGTGTCCCTGTGATGCCTGCAGCTCATCTGAATGTTGGGGTGGAAACCTCCAATGATTTCCTTGACATTTTTAATTTAATTGTTTCTTGGAGGGAAACACAAAACTCTGCCATTTTCAGCAAAAGAAACAGAGGTCAAAGATTCCAACAGAGCAATACAGCTGCCTAAAGTCAGCCAGTCAGAGCACTTACTGGGCACCCAATGTGTGGAAAATATCGTGCACATGTATGGGACTCTGTAAGGGAAACAGTGAATAGCGTCCTCAAATGTTTGCTGTCTTTCTTTGGGAGCAGCACAAACACGCACACACACACTTCAGTCAAAGCACCATTTCCAAAGGGCACAGCTCAACAAGCACAAATCAATGCAGTAAAAACAAAATGCCTACATGCTGACGGGGCATGGCAGGGAGTGACCCAAGTCGCCTGTGAAATGCAATTACTGAGACAGTCTTCAGTCTGATGAAAACACTCTTTACAGGGCACCCTTTTTGGGAAACACAGATGGAGACTTTTGCTCATGAATGGCTCTGCACCCTGACACAACATCTGTAATACTTCTCTGGGTGTAGCCTTCAACTTGTCAAGCCCATTGATGCAAGAAACTGAACTTCAAATGTCCAACGGGAACACCATCCGTGGCCTTTGCATAGTCTTGCTGCTCCAGATGCATCCCATTTAACTTTACTTATTTTACAGTGGACTCGGGTTTCTGCCATCTGCCGGCACTGTTAGTCAATAGCCATTTCATAATCAAATCTCATGCCTCGGGGCAAAAATCATGGCTGGAAGGAAAGGGAAGAAAAAAAATTAATGCACTACATCTCTGTGGTCCATGGTGAGATTTTAAGGGCAATTTTCACAGTGGTGTGAGAGAGTACCAATGTAAGAGATGATGCTAGTAACTCAACATGTTCATTTCCTTCTACGAGGTGGGGAACTGATTTTTACGTGGCTTGTTAGACAGATGAGATGTGTGGTTGCAGAAATATCTTATAAAAAGGATCACTCCCATATCATAAGCAAAGCATGATGAAAAAAATTTAGCACGCACCTGGCACTCACTACTCATGTGAAACTCATCAGGATTCGTTTATGTTTCAGGAACCTCAATCATCAATCATTTATTCAGTGTCCACCATGAACTAGTCACCAGGTTCTTTCTCTCTAGTGAGTTTTCTCCACCAGTCCTCTTTCCATCTACCCTGTGATGCAACTTCAATTGCTGCTCACTCCTATCTAGACCATCACTGTCTAAACACCACACCCATCTCTCTTACCTCCGTGTTCTTGCATCAGATCAGCTCAGTCCCACCAATCCCTGATCCCAGATCAATCTTCTTTTCAGGTACAAAGAGAAAATAGTCATTATCAGGAATAACTTTCCTTGGTTTTCCACAGCTCTTGCAAAACGATCTATACGTGCATCCTTTCTTCCCTCTAGTCTCCAGAGAACATAGGACCAGAGATAAGAATCTCCCCATCTGCTCTGTCAATTCCATCACATCACAAAATGGTTTCCATCATTTATCCTCTTTCTCTCCCTTGTTGCCAACCTTCCCAGGAATGGAGAATCTATAAATGAATGAGTTCTCTATGCTTTTCAATATACTTGCCAAATATCATCAATCAGTACTGTTCCAATTTTAGCGCATACATTGCTGGGCAAACATTCACAAAATTGTCTATGCCCACAGTCACAACTTTTTCACCTCCTACTAATTCCTAGGCCACTTTACATCTGCTCTTGGAATTCACTATTCTTCAGTCCCAAATAACTTCAAGGTCAGTCATCAGTGGCTTCTAAACATAACCATAATAACCTCTTTTAGGTCATATTTCTACTTGGTCTTAACACGTATATTATCACAAAATAGGCACTTGTTTTTCTTTTTAAAAGTTACTTTCTCTTTTTTAAAGGAGTTAACAGTTTTAAACTAAACCTTAGTTGTTCAGACAACATACTCTTCTAGAATTTTTGCATTTGTTCAAGCTCTGGCTGCAGAGGCAATTCGTGTCTCTGAGGATGCTGAACAATGAGTCTATTCAGTGGTATTTACCACAGTCTTGCCTGCACTGTGCATGAGGAATGGGTACATAGGATATGACTGATTTTGGTCAGAGGAATTATTTTGTCAACAATAATATAACCATGATTGTGCAATAAGGCACTGTATTAAACCTTTATGGTTGAACATAAAAGAAGTTGCAGGAAACCCAAGAATTATTCAGATCCAGGGCCTGAGGGTTCTGTGTTTTACAGAGATGACTAAAAATGAATGTGGTAAAGCTATGGTGACTTGGACCCCCAAATTCATCACACACTCACAGAGTTTCTACTAGGTCATGACCCTAGAACTGGGGATGCAATAAAGATGACCGAGCTCATGTATGTCTGCAGTCTGTTATTGATGAGGTCCCCATGTGTCAAATAGATAAATACTAATATCTAAAGGCATCTTCTTACAAAACAGAGGAGAGAAAGTTATTTTTCCCCTCCAAAGTTTTTCTCTTCTTTTTCAGTTGGTGAACTGAAGGACATATAATAACTTAGAATGATTTCCATAGATCGTCTTCACACACATTTTTCTCTTATGTTCTCTGACGCTCATTCTGCAGACTTCAAGATGTGAGTCTAAAAATAAAGACGCATGAAGATTCAATCACTACTATTCTTTTATTTAAAGCTCTGGACAATTACTGAGAAAAAAACCCCCAGGGGATGAAAAATAGAGATTAGAAAAATTGAATAAGAAAGTCATTATGTACAATACATCATTTGGTATATGGTGCTTTGCGATCTTGAATTTTAATATGAGTCAGAGAATAGTTAGGATTTTTACTGAGTATTATGATCTCGTAAAATTATTCCCATCAGGGCATTTTCATAAGTACCTCAAAGATTAAATTGATATTCAAATATACCTTTCTAAAGCGGATATTATTTCCTATATTTTCAAAAACGATTATGGTTGTCTAATTAACATTAGCCAATGATCAATATACTCATCACTAATTGGAAAATTTTCTGAAATGATGCATGTAGCTAATTGGGCAACAACAGAGTAATGTCTATTCATATCTAAAGAGTATTTAAATATTGACAAGGGTCTCATGCATATGTATGTGCCTGGAAAGGTCAAGATGAGTCATAGTATGGCACCGTACTTCTTGAGAGTAAGGTTGAAAAAATATATGTAATGCACTTCTCCAGCCCATGGGTCAAGCAGACAAACTCAAGCACAGATACTACTTACATATTGCACTTAGGGGAACTGGGCATCATTAATTCATTTATTCACTCATGCATGCGTTATAGAAAAGTGTGTGTTGACTAAGGTACTGTGCTAAAGAATGAGAAATGAAATATGGTTCCCAGTGTCAAGCCACTTGTCCTCTCAAAGGGGAGACAGAGAAGTCAGTGTGAGGCACAAGTCAAAATTAGATAAATTCTTGAGGAGAGGCATAAACAGAGAGCTCTTCATGTTCCCAAGCGCAATAACAGATTCTGATTGGAGAGGGCGGGGGAGGTCAGATCTGGAGATGACTCAAGATAATGCCATTTGAGTTGGACTAGAAGAAAGTGTAGGCACTGGGTTGTTTAACATCCCATCTTGTTGACCACATCACTTCTGAAGCCACAGTCGCAGAGGCTTTGTGATGAGTGAGTCTTGCCCCTCTCTGTGGAAAGGCTCTGACTCGTCAAAATTGGCTCAGTAAAGAGGGCATGGGGTTACCTATGACCTCTCACTTTCAAATATTCAAATTTAGTATTGAATTTGTTGTCTAAGTGCAATGCACTTCATTTGTGGAAGAGTTTTAACCGTTGTATAGTAATCCTGTTCCTTTGAAGTACTTTAGAGCTATTTAGATCCAATGCAATGAGTGTCTGAGCTGATTCTTGAAAAATGAGTAAGAAGCTCTCCTGATGAACAAGGTTGGAAAGTCTGTGCCTGGCAGAGGGCCCATCATTGCCAAGGCATGGAGTCCTAAGGGAGCAACTTTATATTGTTTGGTATGGTTAAATAGGAGTCATCAAATTATGGGCCTTTGAGCTTAGACTGGTTCATGAATTTTTAAATGGTTAAAAAAAATCAAAAGGAAAATATTTTGTGACACATGAAAATTATGTAAAATTTAAATTTCAGTGTCCATAAATGAAGTTTTATTGGAACACAGCTATGCCCACTATTTACGTATCATTCGTTATATCTATGGCTAAGTTCACACTATAGTGGCAGAGTCGAGTTATAGTCATAACGACCATTTGGCCTATAAGCCTAAAATATTTCCTATCTGACCCTTTACAGAAAAGGTTTTTTGACCCCTGGACTAGACTTGAGAGTAGAGAGAGGTGAGCTAGAAAGGTGGGATCCAGATGATGTAGAGTCCTGCACACTATATGGAGAATTTGGATTTTATTCTATATCAATTGCAAGTCACTGAAAGATTCTCAGCAGAGAAATAAGTACATTTTAGAAAACGTGCATTTTAGGAAGCTCACTTGGATGGCCATGTGAATGAAGAACTGAGGAGGAAAAACTGGATGGAATTAGGACGCTGTTGCAGTAATCCCAATTAGAAAAAATGAGAGTTGAAATGTGGGCAGTGACTGTGGAAGTGGAAGTGTGGAAGGAGGGAACAAATGAGGAAAAACGTCTAGAATAATCCCAGAATAATTTCAGGTACTGGCCAATGGCACCATCCTCTTCCACTTTTTGGGGCTATCTTGAACACTGTCTGGTTATTGAAGCTTGAAGAAGGATAGGAGTCCTCCTGAATATGAATAGATTTGAAATCTGTGCCAGATGCAGTCAATGACCTATTCCTGCTCCCTTTGCTCTCACCTCTATATGCCAGAAGTTCCTCATGGCTAACACCCCTGATTCTCTGCTTGAGGGTGGTTTTTTTGCTATGGAAGCACACTTGGACCAAGTATAGGATAAGCCAAAAGTGCTAGAGAGTTGTTGGACTTACAAGCATCTCTCAAACAATGACAGAGGGGCAGTAGGTGAATAAAGATACCAGCTTCCTTACTCATCAGGTGGGATAATTCTGAAGTGTATCTCTCAGAGTTCCCAAATAGTATTGGCCTTTTGTTACCATCAGGGATAACCTCCCTGATAACTCGCCATTTATTGGTCTCACTTTCCACTCCTCTTGTGGTTCTCTTGAGCACAATAAATTATTTGCACTCAAAATCTTCTCTCAGAACCTACTTCTGGTATAACTTACCATAAGACATACAGAAGTGTATCTTTATTCACAATATACCATAATATTAGAAATAATTTCAATATGGTCAGCATGACCTGCCTACAAAAATCTTTTCATGGCTAACTATAAATAATTTTATCAACCTAAATAAGATAAAGGGATTGAGTTAATGATGAATTAAGATTCTGTCTTTCCATACACTGCCTACCACCAAGCCAGCCTACTAACCCAACTTCTCTGGCCTGGTTTTAGGAGGAAATAATCATATTAGAAATTGACCCTCAAATTCGTTCGTAGAAGGCTTACCATGGTCTCATACACAGTCGGTGAAGACTGTTGGGGATGGAGGAGTCTGGAAAAGAACTGTTTTGCCAAGGGTAAGTGGAGGGATGGCTGTGATTGACACAGCATTTGTGTTCATATGGTGCCTTGATGTCTGCCCTCCCAGCACTGAAGTCCAGGCAGGGATGTGTCTCAGCTCAATCAGGGTCCAGGGCAGCTCCCCAACATGAAGCACAGGCATCTCAAACATGCTCAAGCCACGCAGGTATGGTTCCCGGAAGCACATATGTGACAATGGTGGGACAAAGAATTCATCCAATGGTCTTCCTTGTTTGTCACATCTACTACATTGAATATGAGGCCACCTTTTATTTTTCTTAACTACTTTCTGTTGCTCACTCATTTTGGTTGATTCATCAGGTTTCAAATAGACCATCTCTAAGCCATTCTGTCATATCCAGATATGGCAGGGCAGCATTGAGCAAAAGGCCAGTGGTTCGTTCAGTTTTAGCATGTAGAGTCTGATGTGCCTGAAAGACACTTGTCCATTAGATAGTCCATTAGATAACATGGCCACTAGACAGTTGGCAATATGCACCTGGTTCACAAAGAAAAACTGGAGTTTCAGATGTGAATTGGGAGTCCTCATGTTTTCTAGTCTAGTCAAAAGGACCCAGGAGCAAAGAGACACAATCATTGATAAAGAGTGAGATCTCTGAGTACACACTAACCAAGTCCTAAGAGTCATTCTAACATTTACATGACCAGCCACAGTCTACCAGGGCTGGCATTCTGGACTGCCCATGAAACTTCAAAGTACCTCTGTTCCACCTGCTCTCTTCAGAGGAGAGCTGTCCCAGGTGGCTTCTTTTCTATAAAATGTTACTCAAGCAGTTTGGTTCAAGTAAAATTAACCCCGCTACTGCTATGAGCTAATTACATTGGCCAAATACAAAGAATCATGGAAGAGCAAAGTAGCCCCTGATAGATAGCCAGGAGCTGGCCCAGCACACACAGCTGGCCATGCTGCTCTCCTGTTGGACATGAACAATTTCACAGAACATCAGTATCAACTCTGTCCGTGATGGACCAAGACCAAAACAAAAACACCCCCTCTGCAATCAGGTCTGCACACAGACAAAAAGGGAACCTTGTCCAAATCAGAAAATATGAAACACTCCTAGAATCCAGGATTTACTTCCGCATCTTTTCCAGTTATAGCTTTAGCTTACCTTCTCTATAGATATGACTTCTTGAGATGCTCAGTCATAAGTTGTTCCTCCTTTCTGAGAGTGCCCAATGCAGAATGAACCCCTGATTGGTTGTACCTTCCTCCCTCCCAAAATCACCCACCGAAAGCCCAAATCCAACAATAAATTTTTTCTTATTGAGGTTCCCCATGGAATGTGTTTTTTCTCTTTGCAACAAGTATTAAGCCCAATTTGCTTAACTGCTGGTCTGTTCTTGGTGGTCTTTGGCCAGAGGACATTGACAGGCAACAGGAAGTCCAAGATTTGGTGCAAGGAGGTGGCTTGGTGTCTGAAGGTCTGTTCCTACAAGGTACTCCACATAAATCAGTAACAAACTGACTCAATTTAAATCTTTTCTTAGTAATGTTGCCCCCTCCATCCTAAGAAAAGGGCACATCACTCGTATCTATAGGATGTCTACAGTTGTGCATCCCAGGCTTGTAAGCAATGGAATCTAGAGCAATAAGCAATGAAATCTAGAGGACAGTATGCAGCAAAGGTGAGCAGCCTTAGATCCCACAGCTCTTTACATTCTCTCTCTGGTAAACTTCAAGAATTGGGCTAATTAACACTGAATGACATTTTATCACCAAAATTCAATACATCCCTAAGATGTAGCAAGTCTAAGCAATAAGAATCCTATTTCCAACTCATGTAAATGAAGTGTTTATACAATGCTGGAAGAGTAAAATAGAATGTACACACACGTCATGGAGAACAGTCTTAAGAAAACTAAACTATCACAGTAACTAGGCATTGATTCTTTTCTTCGCAGTCAAAACGGCTAAAATGTCATTCAATTCCAGTCTTAGGGACCCATTAAAGAAGCAGCATGTAACACCCAGGACACTGTTTACAAGATATCTAGAAAAAAACCCACTGGCCAATTTTCAGAAGGAGACCCCTCTAACTGATTCCCACTGCAGAGCAGTACTAGGCTTGAAAATTGCCTAATACTGAGTTTCCATGGTGCGACATTCTTCGTCGTCTACCCAGAGCCTTCTCTTTGTGCCTTGATTCATTTCCACTAGAGGGACAGCCGCAGTGACTGAGGCTCCCAAACAATTTACCTCAAAGAAGAAGTACTGGAGTGAGGCCATCGTTAAACGGATTCATGGTTTCCTGCATGGATCTAGCAGAGAGAGGACCCCAGATGTGAAGGAAAAGAGTTTGTTTATTCACTAAAATCTCTACACTCAGCAGCAAAGGGAAGTGAAGTAACAACACCAGAGAGAATTTAGTTGGTGCTCAGCTGCATGGTGGAGCTTTAATTTCACCCAAGTACAATCGCGTTTTACTTACTGCTTCATTCCACTCATCCTCTTTACTGAGAGTTAAAGTAGTCTTCAATATTGCAATCACCCTATACGTTTGTCAGCAGAACTGTACAAACAGAGGAAAAGGAGAAGAAGGGACAGTGACTTAGTCCATTTGGGCTGCCATAACAAAAATACCATAGACTGGGTGGCTTACAGAACACACATTTATTTTTCAACGTTCTGAAGGCTGAGAATTCCAAAATCAAGGATCTGGCAGGGTCTGTATCTGGTGAGAACCTGCTTCCTGGATCGTAGATGGCTGTCTTTTCATTGTGTCCTCACATCATGGAGAGCAAAGACTCTAGTCTCTTTAATCCCTTATAAAGGCACTAATCCTATTCCTGTGGGCTGCACCCTCGTGACCTAATCCCCTCCCAAAGGCCCCAACTCCTGATACCATCACCTTGGGGCTTAGGATTTCAACCTATGAATTTTGGGGGGACATCTAACTCAGCTAACTATACTATCTTTTTACTATTGGTTTGTTATTACTATTGTTATTGTTATTTAGTTTGGTATTTTTTTTTCTATCCGGATTGTTTTCAATGTTTCAATCTATCTGGGCATTAAAAGATTGCAGCAATGATATGGCATGAATCCTGTTGCACCCTGCAGAGTGCCCGAGGAGGTAGTATTGAATGGTGGGTCATGGTAGAGCTGTTAGGGTCAGAGATGAGCTCTGCACGAGGGAAATAGCAGTGGGACCTGGGAGGGGTTTCTCACGCTCTCTTTACCTCGCTTTCCTCGGCTGTAACACAAAGGCTCTAATACTATATTAGGGCTTTAGTGAATATTTAAATGAGTTAATATATTAAAGTGCCTGATGCAAGATATAGATTCAATGACTATCAGAATTAAAAAAATATATTTTCCGTGTTATTATACACACATTTCAACATCATTTGAAATAATTTCAGTAGTTTCCATCAAGTATATATGCCACTGCGTACTTAATCCGTCTTATATTTTTGAACATTTGATTGTGTCCAGTTTTACGCTACTATATATTGTTCAGTTATGAACATCTTTGTGCATAAAGCGTTTTGCGCATTGCAGATTCTTTCCCTGAACATTAAATCACAGAAACAGAACTACCGGGAGAGCATCCAACACGTTTAAGGTTCTTGCTCAATCTTGCCAATTTTCATTTTTAGGAATGATATAGGGTAGATACCATTTTCTAGGAAAGTATCAGGCGGACAAGGGTCTTCATATAATTGAGAGAATTGTTCTAGAACTTGTAGGCTATTAATTCTTCCAGGAAGCATCACAGACAAATATCTGACAGCAAGTTTAGGTTCCATTTCCTTCAAGCCTTTCAGGTGCTGGAGGGGGGACGCAGCAATCTTCTTCCCATCATAATGACCTACCTGTTTGCAGAAGCCAAGGATCAGCATTGAAGTGCTCAGAGGCCATCCAGCTCAGTGGCGTCTCTCTCATTTCGCGCTTGTGGGAGCTGGTTTATGTTGGATAATTTAAGAGGCATGGCTAACGCGTGGAGGAGCCAATGCCGAGAATCACAGTTTCTAATTCAGACTCTTGTGCTTGTGGTTATCGCCACGATCATTGCTTATACTGATATTGAATTGTTGATTAATTTGCACACTGTCTAGTTGCAAAGTGGGTTGAATATGGCTTAACACATAAATTTAGCATATTGAAACAAAGTAAATAAGATGTAGAAAACAAAAGCAATGAAAACCTGGATGTGAGGATGAAGCAAGGTTGGTATGAACTATGTGAGTCCCCATTGAGTTCTTGGGAGGACGAAATGTGGGACGAACCTTTACGGTGCCTGGTACAATGCTGGTGGATAGGAACCAATATGTCAATGTTAGCCTGTGGTGTTGAGGTCACAATGGTTTGTGCTGTATCCAAAAGCAAACAAAGAATTTGTTCAGAAAGAATCCGGTTGCCTTCTTGGCAGGCTTGCCATCAGTTGACCACCTCATACGGGAACCATGTAATAATGAAGGAGACAGTCATTGAAATAACAAGAGAGCAAATGGAATTGAGTTCACTTTTTTTTTTTTAACTCTTCCTTTCAAAAAACTATAGACTCGTAGGAAGTTCCAGAATGATGTACAAGAAGGCCTTGTATATTCTTCATCCAGTTTTCCCCAGTGGAAAGACCCTGCATAACTGTAGTGCAATATCAAAACCAGACAGTGTGGGCCTGAAAAGGGGGACTTTCACTTTCCTAAGTTTAGAACACACCATGTTTGAGGATATGTGACTTTGCAACCGAGTAGAAGTTATGCAATTCAGTTTCCTCATTAGTTTTTCTTAAAAACAATAGAATTTGGTTCTCTTTAGTCTGACTTAAAGGTAGGCAAAAGTTTTCTATGAAGGGCCAAGTAGTAAATATTTTGGCTTTATGGGCCATGCAGTCTCTGTCAGAGATACTCAACTCTGCCACTCTAGAACAAAATGCAGCCCCAGACAGTACCTACAGGAATGGGTGTGACTGTGTGCCAGTAGCACTTTATTGATAAGAACAGGCAGTGAGCCAGATTTGGCCTGGGGGCTGCAGTTTGCTGACCCTGTCCTAAATTAACCTGTCTCATGTCCGAATCAGAAGAGAATTCTGAGAGTTAATTAAGTAAACCCGGTTATATCATCTCCCTATTATTTATCCAGAATCTCCCAAACATAAGCATTAACAAAGAGAAAAATATTTCTATCAGCAAGCAGCATTCTACTTTGAGCAGGAAAAAAATGGCATGAAAGCAAGTTGATGTCAGGAATTTACTTGTATATAAAAATTTCAGGATGTGTGATGGAATCTACGTATCTATCTAGGTATCTCTTTATCTATCTATGTATTTGTCTATGTATGTATGTGTCTGTCTATGTCCATATACGTCTGTATCTATCTCATCTATTTATTGCTATGTGTGTCTATGTGTCTGTGTACCTATGTGTATATATATCAAACACGTATTTTATGTATATATGTATATACACACTCATGCACATGTATATACACACATACATTGAATTCATGTACTCACATTTATTTACATATGTAACCATTTCCTTATTTATGCATGCATGAGTACATTTTGGATATGTAATATAACACATTTGATATCACATAGATAATTCTCTAAGATGTGTTGGAATTTATCCGTTGTTTTCACTGTCAGAGCTGCAGAGCCAAACTGACACTTGAAGTACAAATGACTTAGGTTTGTGAAAAGAAGCACTGCTGAGTTTTTTAATTAAAATGGCAAGCCCTCTATCAAGTGCTTAAGTGCATTGTATTAGAACGCTTTGACAAGATGTTTTTAAAGTACGAGATGATGGGCTCTCTGGTCTGACTATTATCAGCCCCCTTGGTGTTGCCAGGATGACATTTCACGGATGAACTCATTTGGAGCCAACATGGGGACTGGAGGTCTTCTTCTCAGGGATCTCTATAGTGGGTTCCTGTTATAAACAGGGCTATTATTTAAATATGGTGCATGACCTTACATTTGAAGAGGAAAAAGTGAATTACAATACTAACAGGCAGGCCAAAGAGATTCTTTAAATTGTCAAAAATCTTACCCTTAGTGACATCTCTAGTGGTCCTTGAGCTTTATCAAATTGGATAAAAATAAAATGTAATCTCAGAATGAGAAAACTGGAATATTGTAGAAACAACTCTCCGAAACAAGTATCTTTAACTGGTATGGATATGATCCTTTCTGTGTGTATAAGAAGTGTCAACTGTGTGTATAAGAAATGTCTTGTCTATGACAAGAGATATTTATTAATTTCTTTTCCAGGTGGGAGAATATTACCTACCATGTTATCCTTTGGGAAGATAGGCCGGTGCAGCATTTCCCCAGAAACATTACTTGAAAAGCCAGTTCCATGGAATGTAGGATGACAAACCATCCCAAGCCAGGGAAGTTCCCAGGACATTCAATTGTTAGTCCTAAAACCGGGACAGTACTGGGCAAACCAGGATGAGTTGACCGCAATAACGGGATTGGCAATAGAAGAAATTGCCCTGCCCAAGGTTTCAATGGTCAAACGCATCAGAGAAATTCTGGAATAAGTCAAGTTTGATCATCGTTTTTACTGTAACCATTCACAAAGTCTTGGTAGGCTGATTAAGAAATAAGATGAATATTTATTGGGCGCTCCATACTACCAGGCACTAGAAACTAAAATAGTACTCAGAGGGAGGCTAGGTATTAAATTCCAGTCCGAGTTCTATCCCTCTTGGAATGTGAGACTGACTCAACACTCTGTTATACCCACCTCCCCAGCTCCCCCTTGAAGAACATGATTTTAAAGACAGCAGATGAAGGAGCAAGTATTTGGAGAAGAAAAGAGGGAGTATCGATATATCTAACTAAATGACATAGTAGAGATTATTTGTAAAGCCATTCATCTTTTTCTTTATCCTACTGTTCTCTTTCTAAGTAGGGCTTCTCAGCCTCAGCACTATTGACATTTGGGCTAGATCCTTGTTGGTCATGGGGGCCTGTCCTGTGCATTGTGGGGTGTTAAGCAGCATCCCTGGCCTCCTCTCACTAGATGTCAGTAGCGTCCCCCATTCCCAGTTTGTGACAACCAAAAATGTCCCCAGACTTAGCCAACTGTCCCCAGAGGGGCACAATCACTATCAATTATAGTTGATAATCTATTTGGGCCAGTCGAAAAGATAGGCTCTCCACACACAAAAGCAAAGTCAAGAGGTGCATCCTCAGAAAAGCAAACTCACACGAGGACATCACCCTTGATTCCCACCCAGTCCTTGGCAGCTTCCTGAAGGATGCACCGTGATTCTTGAGAGTCCAGTGCTCCCACCATCCATGTGCATGATTTCAATGAAGAGCAGGCCCTTTGGCCATGATGCACCGTGTTCAAAACCTTGAAGGAACAAAGACGTTGGTGCTCGACCCCAACACCTGGTGTGTTGGTACAGCTCTATCAGATAATGAACTCGGCTCTCACAAACAATTCAGGAAGGAAAAGAACATGCAAATAGTTCTCACTGCTCTTGAAAACAGCTAATTGTCCTCCTGACTTGCTCCTAGAGGCACTTGGGTGTGTAGGAAATAGTGATTCAACCCAGGTGTTTCCACTCTTTCTCTCTTTCCTCCGTTTCTTCCACTTTGCCCTCTCATGACCTTCAATTTGTCAATTAAAATCAAAAGCAACAAACAAAAGAAAGACATTTAAAAATCTGGCAATTACTGATGGGCTCATTAATGCAATAATCACATTCGCTGAGTTTGGGACAGCATTTGTCAGCCTGAGCAGTATTGACACTTGGAGCTGGATAAGTCCCTATTGTGGGGATTGTCCTGTGCATTGCAGCTTATTTAGCAGCATCCCTGGACTGTACCTAGTATATGCTAGTTGGGTTGTTGCAACCCCAGATGTCACCTGACATTGCCAAATACCCATGAGGAGTGGATCACCTCACCAGAGTACCACTGGTTTAGGGGATAAAGACTAAAAGAAAATGAAGGACATGGACCTGAATCATTTAGGAAAGGATCTAAAGGGACTGCTCAAAAATACATACAGCTGGGTCCCACCCTTGGAGGTTTGGAAGTAATGGGTATGGGATTCCACCTGAGAACAGAATTTTTAAAAGCTTCCCAGATGATTCTAATATGTAGACAGGGTTGAGAGCAACTGATCTAGAAAAAGACAATCATGATCCTAGTTCAAATTAAGCTTCACAAAATTTCTCAGAAATCAATACACAGGCACTAGCAAATCCCATTGAATCATTGACACTCATCCATGATGGTTTGATAACCTGTAGAATCATTGTTAGTTTGGGGGCAAATATCAGTTCTAGGAACTGTGCATGTTTCTGAATGTCTAAGTACTATTTTTTCCACAGGCTGAAGGAGAGGATGTGGGCTGGGACATCAGCCACTCTCTGCACTTCCATTTTCTAGAGTTTTCCAAGGTTTTCTAGGGGGTCATAATGAAATCTCCCACCTTATGTCCAATCTATTGAACTGTCAAAATATATCCAGAATTTGACCTCTTCCCATTCCTCCTACCACTGCCCTTCTAGAAATTTCCACCATTATCTCTTTTGGGATAGTAATAATAATTATTATTTGATTCAACACTTGCATCACTACCCCAAGCTCCTCCAAGGCTATTCTAAACCTAGCTGGAAGAATAATACTTTGAAAATAGAAGATAAACTGTGTCAACCCCCAATAGAGTCTTCTCTCAGCATAAAATCTGAGAACATTACAGTGATGTACAAGGACCCACATCATGGGTCCCCACCATCATCTCTCTGGTCCCATCTCCTACTATACTTCATTTCCTCACTCACTCATCCGCAGCCACTCTGGACTTCTAGAGCATTCCAGGCATGCTCCTCCCTCATGGCCCTAACACCAGCTGCTTGCTCTTCCTGGAAAGCTCTTCTCAGCTATTTGCATCACTCTCTCCCTTCTCCTGAGGTCTTTGCTCAAATGTTACCGTCTCAGAGAGGTCTTCCCTCACCATTTTATCTAAAATTGCAAGCCTCAAGCCCTACTTATCTCTCATTTACTTTAATTTTCTTCATAATATTTCTTACCCCCTTTATTTGTTTCCTATGACCACTGTAACAAGTCACCACAAGCTGGAGGGAGGGGTCTTAGAATCAACAGAAATTTATTCTCTCACACTTCAGAAGGCTAGAAGTCAGAAATCAAATTAGAAATTAGGACTACACTCTCTCCAGAGGCTCTGGGAGAGGATCTTTCCTGCCTCCTCCAGCTTCTGGGAGCTACAGGGTCCCTTGGCTTGTGGCCCCATCACTCCAGTCTTCAAGATCAGCATCTCCAAATCCCTCTCTCTTCCTTCCTCACATTGTCTTGTTCCCTGTGTGCAAATCTCTCTCTGCCTTCCTCTTATAAGGACACATGTGGTACATGTAGGGCCCACCTGGATAATCCAGGATAATCTCTCCATCTCAAGATCCTTAACTTAATCACATTTTCAAAGACCCTGTTTTCATATACAGTAACATTTACAGGTTCCAGGGATCAGGACCTGATTTATTGGGGGTGGGGGGTGTGCATTATTCAGCTACTACAACACCTATTTATTTTTCATATTTATTTGTCAATTCTATCTTCCCCCACTATGATATAAATCCATTGGGGTTAAGGTTTTTTTGTGTGTTTTTTTGGTGAGGAAGATTGACCTGAGCTAACATCCATTGCCAATCTTCCTATTTTTGCTTGAGGAAGATTGTCCCTGAGCTAACATCTGTGGCAATCTTCCTCTGTTTTGTATGTGGGACGCCTCCACAGCATGGCTTGATGAGCAGTGCATAGGTCCACACCCGGGATCTGAACCTGCAAACCCTGGGCCACCAAAGCGGAGCATGTGAACTTAACCACTATGCCACTGGGCCAGCCCCAAAGTTTTTCTTTTTAATTTCTTATTCCATTGCTGTATTACTAGAATATCATAGAAGTTCAATAAATAATGCCTACTATAGGACCTATTGGAGTTGCAGAAGGAGAAATAAGAATAGGAGAGAAAAAGAGGTAATGGTTGGGAATAGAATTTAGAAAAGACCAGAGAAACAACTCCCATGTGGATCAATACAAAGAAATCTACGTCAGATGTACACATTCAGACTGCAACGCACCAGAGATAAAGAAGAGAAAAAGACAAAAAGAAGATAAATCACGTGTATCGTTCCCAACCAGTTAAGGGAAACACTCAAAAGAATGAAATTTCAATCAATCCAAAAGCCAGCAAGAAAGTAGGAAAAATAGTCATTTATTATCAAAAAAAAAAAAAATTCAAGTGTTGGTGAGAAAGTGAAGGAAGAAGAACTCAGATGATGCTGGTAGGAGTTTTCATTACTGTTGAAGAGCAATTACGGATACCCAGTAAAGGTCCCTCAGCAGTTTTGCTTTTCAACTATCTGCACAGGGAGATGTGTACAAGAATGTTTAATGCAGCATTGAATGCAAAGGCAAATTAAATTAAATATTCAACCTGAAATGTGTAAATAAACTGTGGTGGAGTCATGCATGAATAAGACAGCACTGAGAAGTGAATGAACAAGAGCTAAATTATCAATATGGAAGAGTTTCACAAACATGCTGCTGATTGGGGCATTCTGGACCACATAGGATAGGATATGCAGGGATCAGCATTGGCCACTCCAAAATGTGTCTCTTTGGCTTGATTATCTTTAAGGACAAAAGACTGAAAGAAACTTCATCCTTTCCCTTAAATGCCTAGAAGAATTTAAAATAGGAGGCTCATTCCAGGAAGGAGCTAATACCATAAGATATCTACAGCATAATACAAACTAGGTGTGGTAGACAGGGAGGAACCTAGAAAGGGCTTTTTAGTCAAAGTCCTCTCCATCTCTGTTGTCTCTACAAGGCAAAGTCAACGTTTGTTTATCAAACATTTGCTTTTCCATCTCCATGTGAATTCCCTGCCTCCACTTTGAAGTCCCAAACCATTACCGCCAACATCCTCCTTTGTCTTTGCTGAAAATGGTGCTTAAGGTTGTGGCTTCCACCATTTGGGCACGTTATTCAGTTTTCCTGGGTTTCTCCCATGTATACATGTTATTAAACTTTGATTGTCTCCTCTTATTCTGCCTCATGTCAATTTGATTCTTAGACCAGCCAGAAGGACCCAGAGGGGAGAGGAATAATTCTTCCTCCCCTACAGATGCAAATAGTATAAAGTTTAGGACAAAGAAAAGAGTCTATATACACATGTACACGCAGGCTGTATGTATCCGATGTACAAGCAGAGTGGAAATAATAATAATAATAATAGGCAGTAAAGCGTAACTTAACGATGAGGAAGTGTTCTGAGAAATGCTCATTAGGCGATTTCATCATTGTGCGAACATCATAGAGTGCACTTACACAAACCTAGATGGCAGAGCCTACTACACACCTAGGCTGTACGGTATTAATCTTACGGGACCACTGTCATATATGCGGTCCATTATTGTTGGAAACCATTATGTGGTGCATGACTGTAAATTGGTGCAAGGAACAAATTAAAAACATAATTCAGAAAAGGGGTTAATTACTACGTGGAGAACAGTGCAAAGAAACACAGGGGCCTTCAACTGTATCTGTGATATTTTATTTCTTCATTTAGTAGATAGATCATAATATTAAACATTGTGGTTTTAAGTCATAATTTATTGATATGCAGCATCTGCGTAAAATAAGTAAATATACATAGAAGAGGGGAAGGTATGCAAAAATAAATATATTTTGTTTTCATGGCGGGTTTTACCTTTTCCACTTCCTTTGAAATTTTTAAATGACTGCATACCATTTTTTTTTTTTAAATCTGAAACAAACCTCTTCCCTTTGCTTTCCAGTGTCTGGGGCCATTGCTCCTTGAAAGCACGTGGACAACACTGCTGTGTGGATAGAGCTTGTCTGAGTATGGACGGTCTCAGCTCGAGGCTGCCTGAACCATACTGATAATACTTTTTATCTTGTTAGCAGAGTGCAACCTTAACTTGGTTGAAAAGAAACAGCCTGCTTCTGAGGATAATTGGCACTCTGAGAACCGTCAAATGCTGTCAGGAGCACAGGGCAAGTTCATAAAGTGCAGGCCATCCCTGCATATCGCCGGCTCTCAGAGCAAAGACGATCATGAGCGAGAACTTGAATAAATTGTTTTGATGTAGAACAGGTGTGGTTGGGAGCACTTGAATGTTACGTGGCAGATTTGCTCAACCAGGCATTCTGTATTAATATGATTAATTCATTTGTAATGAGCTTGCGATACACATTTCAGCTTTGTATTTATCAACTCTGATTTGTATTTCCTCCCTGTGCACCTGATTGTCATAAATCCAGGGGAAGCCAGGGGTCTCTGGCATGGCCCCAAACACATGGCGTTGGCTAGATCCAAAGCAAGATTCTTGAGACAGGATTGTTAGGTCAGCTTTACCAGGACAGAAGCAGGTCCAGTTCCAGTGAAGTGAGAAAGAGCTACAAAGAGACTTGGAGCATGGAAGAAGTTCCGCTGCATTAGGAAAGTCCCTTCCCAACGCCTTGAAAATATTCTCAGTGTTGAGAAAGGCAGAAGGGCTTTGCTGTAGGTCAGATCCGAGTTTAAAGTGTGGTCCCCCCTTCCCTGCATGAATAGGGTGGGACATATCATCTCTCTGAATGTCAGAGTCTTCAGGATAGATCCAGGGTCCGACCTCTGCACAGAGCCTCTGGTCTGAACCACAGGGGGCCATGTCTCCCCTGATTACTGTGGGAGCCTCCTGATTCATCTTACCGAAACTGAACACGCTCCCCACAGCAGCCGGGGTGGGGGTTAGCCTCTGCACCTTCTGTGCACAATCCACCATTTCTCTGGCCACCATTTCTCTGGAGTCAACGCCAGAGTCCCCCTGATGTCTGAAGGCACTGCACCTTCTGGGTGTCTGCCACCTCTGCTTCACCTCTCTGTCCTCATCTCCTCCTGCTCTTCTTGAACATCTCACTAAATCCTGCCTCCTGGTGCCTGCTGCCCCACACCCAGCTTTCCCATCCCCCTTTCTCTGCCCTGTATGGAGCCCATGCATGGCCAGATGAACCTCATTCAAAGATGGGATGAGAGGCTCGAATCCACAAAGGTTCAGTGCGTGTCGCTTCTCATTGCCCTGCCATGACTTCCCTGGTGTTTGCTCTTTAGGCCACCTTCAGGGATACCGTCTGAGAGACGGATACCGTCACTCTCTTTGAAGTGTGTATTTATGGTCGATTCCAGCCGCCATAATGGCATCCTTTCCGGACCGTGGACCACTAACGCATCTCCAAAATCAGCCTACAGTGCAGGAAAGAAAAATGGTACTCAACTGCTAGACTGGTTTTGTAAAAAGATAATATGATTAATGAAAACAAAGTGGGACAAATTTATCAGAGCCCTCGAATTACAACTTTATTAATTCTCTTATTCATTTATATTCTCAGCCATCTTATTTAGGTTTTCTCCCTTCTTCCTTCTACCTTCCTTCCTACTTTCCTTCCTTCCTATAAAGTAGTTAACCTACCCTTATCCTATGTTCCAGAAGTAACAACTTTTAATAATTAGGTGTGTAACTTTTCACAAATATTCTGTGCTTTTATTCTTTTTAAAAATATACAAAATGTGATGTGACATGAATGGGACCTGTCTACCATTGTTATTTTGTAATTTCTTCTTTATTGAACGATATATCTTGGACATTTTTCATTATCCTCACACTGAGATAGGCAGGAACTAGATAGTGTGAAGTACCTGTGGCTTTAATTTGTAATGCTCCTGATGGACATTTACATTGTTTCCAGTTTTTTTGCTACTAGAAACAACACTATGAAAAATAATTATATAGACTTATTTGAGTATTTGGGTGAATATTGTTGTTAGGGCTGTTGTGAGCAGAACCCTGCCTGGTCAATTTGCGCCATCGTCTCACCTTCTGGGGCTCTATCAGACAGTGTTCTGCTGCTATTCACAGGGTTTTCATGGCCAGTTTTTTCGAAAGTGGGTGACCAAGTCCTTCTTTCTAGTGTGTCTTAGTCCGGAAGCTCTGCTGAAACCCGTTCACCATTGCTGACCCTGCTGGTATTTGAAATCTTGGTGGCAGAGCTTTCAGCATCGTGGCAACATGGAGTTGCCATAGGATGACAACCAACAGACAGGTGGTGTGGTTCCCTGACTGGGACATGAGCCACAGGCTGTGGCGGTGAGAGAGCCAAATCTTAACCACCAGACCACCAGGGCTGGTTGGGTGAGTGTATATGTAGCTTATTTCATAGGCCATACTATGAAAATTACATTATTATTTCAAAGGACATGTGCATTTTGAACATTGATCAGGAACAACCAAGAATGATATTTTCAAGGATATTTTTAATGTATTAGTCTTTGCCAATTTGATGAGTGACAATTGGTATCCCAATTGGAAGTGCAAGATGTTAACATTAGAGAAAATAGGATATGAGATAAATGGAAACTCTTTGTACTGGCTTTTCAAATTTTCTGTAAAGGCAAAAGCCTTCTAAAGTTAAAAATTCAAGCTGTGCCTATCAGTCGCTGTGTGACCTATGTCAAGTTACTTAACCTCTCTGTGGCTCGGTTCTCTCAGTATTTCAGTAAATACTCAGTTTTTCAGTAAAATAGAGATAACAATAGTATCAGGGTTGTAAAGAGCTTAGAACTGTTTCTGGGAAATTATCTCACAGTTTAAAAAAAAGCAACATAAACGTGTTGGCATTGTATGATGTGATTATATGTTAGGATTATGTGGTTCTAATGTATGTGTGGTTTTAATGGCAACTGTACTAGGTGCTAACACACAATCTCAGGTACAGTAGAGGTTTACTAATGTCTATTGAATAAATAAATGGATGGATAAATAAAAGAATAGGTCAGTATCTTCAGGGGTGTAGATTGCAGGAATGCTAGATGTCTTATCACCAAAAAAAGCCCCCTCTAGCTTATAGGAAACAAAGTCAATTTTGCTACCAAATTTCTTCATTACAGAGCATGGTCAAGATAATTTGCAACATTTTTACGGCAGGGTTTATCAGTAACAAACCTGGCTCTAGGAAAAATCTCTACAAGGCTATTATGGAAGCATGATTTTCAAGCAATAAATTTTCTCTCTAAACTTTCCAGAATAAATTATTGGCTAAATGTAGTCAGCAACCAAATGAATTAGCCCGTGGTCAGAGGTTATCAAAAATGAGCCAATTAAATTTTTCGTGACATCTGCCAAAAATAATGACTTTTATTCACTAGTACTAACTGATAAATCATTTTTTTCTGACAACTTTGAGATTGGAGGAGCAATTGTCTATGAAGGCAACTCCTGGTTTTCGACAGTGAGATTATGTCATACACGCATGGAAACTGTTTCTGCAAGATCCCCCAAACAGTTCACATTATTAAAATAGAAAGCTACACAGAGGGAGTTCTAGAACATTCTCTGCTGTTTTCTTTTACAGCTTATAAAAATCCATTACCTGATCTGTTGAGAAACCTTTTATGCTTACCCCTAATTCACCCAGCGGGGTTAAATTTCAGGCTTCATGCCTGCATCGGTAGCTTGAATTCTCCGTCTGTTTGTTCAGCTGCAAGCTAGCTTTTGCATCCCGGGTCAGCTGCATGCTCGGACCATCTTCTCTGAGGGCTGCCTGCCTGTTTGACATAGGTTGTTGCAGGTGGTCCTGTAGCTAGTCTCCATGCTGGAACTACAGCCGCACCCATGCACTACGGTGGTTTTAAAACAGTAGACATCTGACTAAGATAGCTGGGTTTTAAATTATTTCTTCTCCACCTCAACCACGCATCTTTTTCTCAAACACCATTGATCTACTCGTTAAGCCACCTGGATACAACACGAAAAGAGAGCAGGTCCGATAGAAAAAGTGCGAATTGGTTAGCAGGTAATTCACAGCGGGAAAACCTCGCCTTCTTTCAAGCCCAGTTCCTTACAATACGTTAAATGTCTTTCATGACAATTGGCCTTTTTCGTTTCTCTAAATTTTCTTAATATATGAATTTATATTTTAAGCATAGATTTCATACACATTTTTGAGCTTAATAGAATAGTGTTCTATTAAGTTCTTTTCAAATTTGTTATTTCATCCTTATCTATGATTATAGTCCATTTCTCAGTTCCAAGTTTTTGTACCGCAGCTTTCTCTCTCCCTGTCTCTATCGCTGTCTTTATCTTTTTCCTTCTTAAACTTTTTTTGGGGAGAGTAAAGATTTATATTTTGAATTTATTCGTCAGTTCAACCTTTTTTAAATGGTGTTATCCATTAGATTTAATCCATGTGTTAGCATTATTTCTTCTGCTTTCCAAAGGATTATTTCCCCACCTTTTAAAAAGTGATGTGCTTATCATTTATCACATGAGTATACATTTTTTCAGTTTCAACATTTACATTCTGTTTTGCAATGGCATCTATCACCATTACTTAGACTTCATTCTATAGTTAGACAGAGCCCCTATATGCCTCTCCTGTCATGCCTTACAGCTCCAATGGTGTTTCTTATTTTTTTTACTTTGATTGATCTCTCATATCATTGGAGTATATCTCCAAATATTTATTTCCAGGAAGACTTCATGAGTGATATATGTTCAGTGTCCTTGCACATTAAAAAAAATCTCTTTCAGCTGGCTTTGTATGTGGGTGACATTTCCCAAAGTCTATATTTTATGACCATCTCCACTCGAGAAGAAGGAGATGTAAATCATGCTAGTATTTTCTTTAGAATATATTTTTTAACATATGTACCAGAGATGATGTTGTGACACATGGCCATAAATGTCTTAATTCCTAAATGTTGTTAAAATTCATCATCTTAAGCATCATCAAGAAGAAGGACCAATGCTGTTCAAGTCTCCTAATTCTCTAAAGTAGGAGGGAGAAACAAGCCAGCGAGAGATAAACCCTTATCTACAATGGGGAGAGGGGAAAGGGAAGCTTCCTGCTGTTTGGTTCAGAAGATAGACGGAGGATTTGACAATGTCTAGGCTTTGTAAGGACTTCGGGCACATCCCATCCATCCTGCAGGGAGGGTATCCTGGGAAACGTCCCCTTTCTCTCAGCTGTCTCCTGATGGCATCCTTGGTGAGAGAATACACCTGTGCTGTGGTCCATCACCATCCATGACCGGGTCATCGGGGAACAAACACATTGGACTCAAGAGGAAATATTTGCAGATAATGGGCATGCCACAAAAATTAGGGACAAGGACAGGTCCTGCTCTTTAATCCATTGTCCATTTGTGTACTTAAAAATAAAATCTTTTCCCTCTTTTCAAGTGCCTGGTATTGAGAATGCTCCATGCTCTGTCTTGTCAGACCTCAGAGTTGGGCCAATTAAAATACAGTTTTTGAGGGGCTGGCCCCGTGGCCGAGTGGTTAAGTTCGCGCGCTCCGCTGCAGGCGGCCCAGTGTTTCGTTGGTTCGAATCCTGGGCGCGGACATGGCACTGCTCATCAGACCACGCTGAGGCAGCGTCCCACATGCCACAACTAGAAGGACCCACAACAAAGAATATACAACTATGTACCGGGGGGCTTTGGGGAGAAAAAGGGAAAAAATAAAATCATTAAAAAAAAAATACAGTTTTTGAAGTTCCTCCCTCAGTTGTGACCCACGTAGATGAGCTGTGAGCTGTTTGGGGTGGTGGATGGAGGGGGAGTGGATCTTGAATCTTAAAAATATTTTCCAAAGATTTAACTGAGTGGCATCTAGAAATCATCTGGCTAAACAATTCTGTATAAAAAAGTGATTCTTACTTTAATTTAGAATATTGTTTAATTAACAAATTATTTAAGTATTACTAGAAGATCAAATTGAGTTCGATTAAGCCAAGTCCCAAAATCACACATTTACTTCAGTCTACAATGGACACCTTCTGAAGGATTTTCCTTGTCTAAGACTTAGTTATTTTGTTTTACTTTCTTTTGCAGATGGATGGTTTCTTATGCATGTTTTTGTGTTTTTCTTTTCAAATATCATGAAAATGTCATGCAAAATAAAAAAAGGAAATGAAAACTATAGAGCATACGTTTGCAAACAGCAAATATTGGTAAGTTTTGTGCAGCAGAAGTTTACTCATTTTAGCAAATGCATAATGGGATGGTTTTATCATTCCTTGACCTTTCAGGATTTGAATTTATTTATCTTTGTTCTCTAAGATATTGTAACTCAGGAAATGTCTTTTCGGCAAGAATGCTAAAACGGTGCTTTTTTTTCAGTTTTCGCCTTGGGGTGTGAATTTCGACGTTATTGCACATTAAATTACATTACATGTGAGGCTGCTTTTAGTTGAGGTTGTTATGTTTTAGATAGTATGGCTTAATGGAAGTAAAAATATATGGAAAAAAGATTAAAATACAAGAAAAAATAAGGCTATTCTGGGAAAAAAGCAACAGATTTCTTTCCAGTTTTGAATTAAATCTGCCATCAACGTGTTTGCCTAAACCCAACAACCCAGCTTCTTAAATTAAAAAAAAATGTGAAGTATTTCAGACTTATCAGGAGAGTATGAAAATTTCACTTTCCATAGCCACAGAAACACTTGGTGCTGCCTTATTGTGCAATTTTTTAAACCACTCTAATTGGTTTCAAATGGTAGGTCCCTGTTGTCTAACGGCAAACTTTCTTAATTTTTAGAGTGTGAACACATTTTCCTAATGCTTTTAGTTATTCAGTTTTTTTTTTACTATAAATTTACCTTTTTATTTTATTGATAATTTTCTTCTTGAATGTTCTCTTTTCTTATTGACATGTAGACCTCCTTTACTGAAGCAGGAACTAATCCATTTTGGGTTTTATCCCTTGTAAATCTCTCCCTCAGTCTATGGCTTATCTTTTAAAGTGGTTTGCAATGTCTTTTATCATGCAGAAACTTGACTTTATTGTGAGCTGGTATGGCAATATTTTCCTTAAATAGAGCTTATGTATTTGATGCCTTCGGAAAACTTTTTCTAGTCCAAGGTCTTAAAAATATTTTAATACACTTTCTTCTAATTGTTTGGACATTGTTTTGCATTAGCTTTTTCATTCACCAGGTTTATGTTCATAGTGTGATGTAGGGATCTGTCATCCGTCCCCACCCTGTCTGTACGCAAATCTCCTCTAATGCCTGAATAGCCTGCCCATCCCCTCCTATCATTTTGCAATGAATTTTTTGCCCTATTTTGAGTTTCTTTTAATACCTTCAACTATTGCCTGTCCGTCTATTCTGTTCCTTTAGTCAATTTGACTATCCAGTGTCACACTGTTTTATTTACTATAAACTTTCTAATGTCTTGCTATTTAGTAGGAGAATTTCCCCATCTTTATTATTCTCTTCCAAATATTATTGGCAATTCTTGGACACTTACCTTCCCTGTGAAATAATAACCAGCTTTTCCCTTTTAGAGAAGTACTCTGTTGTGGTTTGATAGGTGATTTGCATTGAATTTATAGTTTAATTTGAGAATAATAAACATCTTTAAAGATATTGCATCTTCCCTATCATGAGCAAAGTATGTCTATTTATTGGTTACATCTTCTTTTATGTTCTTCATAAAGTTGTTCATTTCTCTCCATAATCGGCTTTCCTGTATTATGATAGGTACTTTATAGCTGAATTTTTGTGTCTTTTTAATATAATGCTTGTTAAATGATGTTTTCTAATTATTTGCTGCTGGTATAAAGGGATGCAAATTGCTTATTGTATATTGCTCTTGTATTCAGCAGCTTTGTGGAACTCTCTTCTTAATAGATTCCCTAAAGATTCTCTTGGATTTTCTTTGCAGATAATCATATTGTCTGTGCATAATGATAATTTTCTTTCTTCCTATACACTCTTCACACCCCTTTGAACATTTTTGTCTAATTGCCCAGCTAGTTCTTTCAGTGTAAGTTTGAGTGGATATTGTGTCTTGAATTTTATTGAATGATATTTATGTATTCAATATAGCTTATGGTTAGATTCATTTATTTATTAAACATTCTACTTTAAATTGCTATGTGGTTAATCACGTCAGGAAGGAAAACTTTTCCTCCACCCATTTAGGTTCTAAGACTGAGGGTGTGCAAATTTAACTGAAAAAAGACAGATTAACAAGAGAAAAGACAAAGTTTACTCATAAACATACACACATGGGAGCTCACCAAAAAAAGTGGCTCAAGAAATGGCTAGAATTTAGAGTTTATATACCATCTTCATAGGGGAGGGGAGGGGAGAAAGCCGCTTATGTAAATGCAAATAACATTTAGGAAAATAAATGGGCCTTTAGGAGAATAGATGGGAGTCCGCATAGATTTGTGACAACGTTGTTTATGTAGTTGTTTATGTGGTTTCTCATCCTGGGGCCTGGGTGACAGGAGTCAACTTCCCCCTGGTACAGGGAGCCTCCCTTGAAGAGGAGTTCATGGCAGTTGAAATCTTTTGGAAGACTCTGTTTTTAGGCAGAAAAGGAGAGTTCAAACAATCCCTCTTCCTGCATCTGTTGATTCTCAAATGTCTTCAGCTCAAGACAACTTTTATGGCACAATGGTATATCCTCAATCCCTTCAACCACATTATAAATTTAACCGCAGGTCACGTTTTTATGTAAGCTGTCTCTGAGCCTCCATCTGGCCGCGGAGAGAAAGCCCTTCCCTCTGCTCTCATGGTTTACTCCCTGAGGTGAGTTGTCCTCGCTGGCTTCTGCCTCAGGGAGCCCAAGTTCAGTGGTCACCCGACAGAGCTCTTCTGGTCTCTCTATCTAAACCAGCCCTGCCCAGTCCCTACTGAATTTTCTTCATAGCACGAATCCCCTTCGGGTATTACCTGGCGTATTTGTTTCTTGGACTGTCTATGGTCTGCTTTCTCCTCCAGAATACAAGCACCATGAAGGAAGGGACTATCTTCTTCTTGAATCCGCCACACCTAGAGCAGTGCCCGCCGCTCACACCGTGGATGCTTGGTGAAGATGTGTTTCGTGAATAAACAACTTGAGTTTAGGCGTGTTCAGTGCCTGCAAAAGGCAAGACTGAATCTTTTCTTTGAATTTTCTTTTTAAAGATGAACATTGAGCTGGATGTTTTGGATCACAGGACCTTCAATGCAGTCTCATCGTTTTACTCTGCTGCCCTTCATTATCAATTCAGAGCCATGTCATGCGACATTCAGATATTACCTCCCTCATCTTGTGTGAGATTTTCTTCTTTTTCATTTTTCTGAGCAAACGGAGAGACAGATACAAAAGTAAACCGAAAAGTTAAAGGAGATAGCCTAGGCTCTTTTATAACCATTTTTGGGGCAGAAATCATTGGCGGGTTGTTCACTGATCCTAACGCCTTCACCTCATTTGAGGAGGGTTCCGGGGGCAGATTGCTTTCCGCTGGGTTTCACTAGCATTTGATAATAAACTGGAGAGATTTCCAAAGGAGGACTTCTCACAGGAACTTTGCAAGCCCAACTTGCTTTTTTTCTCTTCCATTCATGTGAAATTTATCTTCTCCAAGTTCTTGCTGTGACTTACCTGGGAACCATAGTTCAAGGTCATAATGTGTTATTTGCATCTTTTCTGTTTTCTTTCAAAAATAAAATGAGAGAAAGAATATAGGAGTCAGCTGCCGAGAGGAATTTGCCTCTGGATCTCATGCAATAGCGATGCAGTTAAAGCGTCACATCGTGCCCTACTTTAAAAATTCATTCTTGAGCCGTTCTCCCTGGCGTGTCCTTCTTCTGATGGCTGAAGAGAGGGTCTCTTAGGGTGGCTCCCAGAAGCAGACATTGAGGAATAGCAAGGTGACTTCTTTGAAGGTTCTCATGTTCTGGAACATCCACTTTGACATCCATCTTAAAGAAAATAGAGACAAGTTTTGACTTTGGGTTTGGCGGGCACCTAATGCACTGGCTCAGTCATGCACCAGGGATTTGCTAAGCACCTTTGTTTTTCTTAACAAGTCTGGCCTTTTGGAGGGATGGCCCCAGAGGTCAACTCCAAAGTGAAGGGAGGTGCTCTGGGCCACTTAGTCATATCTTCTGGGGCAGAAATCACTGACAGGGGTTTTTCTCTGATCATAATTCTTTCGCATGATTTGAGGTAAATTTGATTAGTTTTCTGTTTCTGTGTAGCAAATTACCGCAAACTTAGCATCTTAAAACAACACAGTTTTATTATCTTACAGTTTCCGTGGGTCAGGAGTCCGGGCATTCCTTGGCTGGTGTTATGGACTGGATTGTGTTTCATCACCACCACCGCCAAATTCTTATGTTGAAGCCCTACCCCCAAAGTGACTGTGTTTAGAGATAGAGCCCTTGAGGTAATTAAGGTAAAATATGGTCCTATGGGTGGACCCTAATGCAATAGGACTGGTGTCCTTATAAGAAGAGGAGATGAGGACAGACATGAACAGAGGGATGACCATGTGAGGACACAGGGAGAAGACGGCGTCTACACGCCAAGAAGAGAGGCCTCAGGAGGAACCAGCCCTGCTGACACCTTGATCTCAGACTTCCAGCCTCCAGAACTGCAAGAAAACAGATTTTGCTTGTTTAAGCCACCCAGTCTCAGGCACGCTGTTATGGCCACCGAGCAGACTAAGATAGCTGGATTCCCTGCTTCCGGGTCTCAGAGAGGCTGCAATCCAGGTATTGCCAGGGCTAAGTTCGCGTGGAAGCTTAACTGAGGAAAGAGCCACTTCTGTGCTCCCCCAGGTTGTTGACAGAGTTCACCTCCTGCACTTGTAGGACAAGCCCCCGTTGCCTCCTTGGCTCCCAGGTTGGGGCTGCTGTCAGCTGCTGGAAGCCCCCGCAGTTCTTTGTCAGGTGGCGCTTTCTGTAGGCCCTCCCACAGCAAGGCAACTTAGCTCTCCTAATCCGGAAATGGTGAAAAGCGACCAAGGATGCAGCACTGTCGCTTTCTCCTACAGAAGGTGAGGATGAACCAGTCGTTCCTCTTCTGCAAGTAATGTATGCTTCTCTTTTTTTGAAGCGAAATATCGTCCAAGGAAAAACAAATACCGAGATTCAGAAACTGGTAAAGAAGGAAGCACAGATTGTGTGCAGCACCATCACATGATTCACGTTTCAGGCTATCAGTGTGCAGACTTTTCCACTGCATGCATATCCATTCTTTTCAAGGTGCCTGAGGAGAGGCTATTCATTGCATTTGCTATCAGGGCCCAGGAAGCTGTGCACCGTAGCTGTCAGTTCTGGCCTCTCCATGCTGCTGTCTTTGTCTGTATTCTCTCAAGCAGCTCATTTCACTTTTTATCAGCATTAAATAACTGGCACACATATAAGTCTGCTGACACGTTGCCTTTATAGGTGAGATGACTTCCCCTTCCTGGTAAATGCAGCAGTGAGCCGTTCCACTGGCTTATATGTAAATCTCCCCCTAAAATAATCCACGCTTGCTTGAAAATGGGGAGGACAGCTACTGAAGCAAACTAAAAACTTTTTATTGAGCGATGTGTGCATGCTAACGTCATGATTTAGGCTAGCTAGTAGATTTATTGCTTTGGAGGAGCATATTAGTCTTTATTTCCTTTTAGTAATAAGTAATAGTAGAGAGATCCAGAAATTTGGTCTCTTTTAGTGGGAACCCTTCTCCATTCCGTGGGATTCGTGTGGAGACATTTCCTCGGATGCTGGCACTCCTGACCTCTTGCCTGGGTCCTCATTGTAGGTGGTTCAGTCTGGCTTGTCCCACCATCCACTTCAAAATCTGCTCTTAGCCATGAGGAGAGGGATGGTAGGCGCTCTGTGCTTCGCATGGCTGTACAGGTAAGCACTCCTACCTGTGGGATCCAGTCCTGGGAACCCTAGTTGTCTGCAATGACATCATTTCGTTGACCTAGCCGTCATTTATTGAACGCATTCCATGAGCAAGGCAGTTTACGGGAATTTATAATGAGTCATGACTCAAAACTGTATGAGCAAAGTCCACTGGCGAATATTGACAATCTTCTATTTGCCTATTTCTGTGTAATCCTTACACATTCCTTGAAATCGTTTTTGGGGTGAAGCTAGTGGCAAAATTTCATTAAATTAAGGTCTTTTAGCAAAACTGAGAAATATCTCAAGTATAATGTCTAACTAAACAAAAGTGTAGCGAAGGGGCTCAGAACACACCATCCAAGTACACCGCTCTGCCCTATTGATTACTTTGAGCTGAAGGCACGTGAGAAGCAGCAGATTTGGGAGGGGCTCTCTGACCTCCCTCTTCTCCCTAAAAGCAGGACATAAGATTTCCCACGAGAAAGGTGCCCTCTGTGCACCAGGAAGAGAAGAATATTCTTATCACCAGAGACTGAGAGTCAATGCCAAAATGGGCTTGGATAAACAAATCCACTGAAACAAGGCTTATCTTCCATTAATTTCCCCCATTACTTCCTAGTCACATTCCAGCAATTTACCACCCTTAGAAGCTTAAACCCTTTTCCTTTGTCTTGTCACTTCTCCACAAATTTATCATCCTTTATTAAGAAAACTATGTATAAGCTCTCGGTAGTAATCACCTCTTCAGGTCTCCACTTTTCCTAAGAAAGCTCCTATGTGCATGCAAAAATTTAAATAAAATTTGTATGCTTTTGTTCTGTTTATCTATCTTAATTCTCAGACCCAGTCACAGAACCTGAGAGGGTAGAGGGAAGTTTTTCTCATCCCCTGTAATAGCCATACAATGGAATGATACATTGTCCATAAAAATGATGTAGAAGCATTTATTGAAACAAGGAAATGGTTATGATCTATTAAATTTTTAAAAAATGATCAGCATAAACTCCTTTTTGGCAAATAAGTATATATGCATACATACTATGATATGCATTATAGCATGTATATAATATATGTATATTTCTATAAGGATATATACACACACACAAGGATAAATATATACACACAGACATAGATACTACTGTTGAATATTTATACATATGCAACTGGAACAGGCAACCAGTTTAGGACATCTACGATCTGAGTGGTAACAGTGATATGTTAAAAGAAGAATGAATGAAGCTTGCTTTGAAGACTCACTTACATTTTATTCTTGGAGGTCCTCAATTCAGCTTTACTTTTATATGTTTTGCAGTGCATGGGTGAGGAACATAAGCAACAAAAGATGGGTTATATTTATATCTACAGATAGTTATAGACATGTATATGTGTGTGCCTATATTTTTATCTCTGTCTGTCTTTCTATCTGTCTATATAAATTTTTCCATGATTATCACCGAATGGTTGAATTATTGACTCATTTCTATCAATCTATGTATCTTTCTATCTATCTATGTAAAAATATTGAATTATTGATGATCTAGGTTTTTGCTTTTTCTGTAATGAGCATATAGTATGGTTCTTGTAAAAGTATAAGCCATTTGAGACTCTGTCATCTGGATTATTAGTTTGAAATGATGACTTGTTCCCTGTTGAGCCTGTTTTTTCCTTTTTCATCTGGAAGTCTCCTTTCTTGCTTATTTCCCTGTCGGACCCAGAGTGACCGACCGACAGTCCTTCTTCCATCTGGCTACAGTCCACAGCCTGTTCCCGCACCCCTGCCCCACTACCCCAGGCTGGCTGTGCCAATGTAGAGAGAAGGGTATATCCTGATAGAGACATACTCATTTGGTCTCTGCCAGGAGATATCATTAAATGTAAGCTTTTTCAAATGGTGTCTTGTTTCCAGACACTGTGCTTCAGGTGGAAAACACAATGCCACATAAGTGATAATCTTTCCATTAAGTTGTGAATCTCAATGGGCTCGCTGTTGTGCTTATTTCCTGGGACGTGAAGATGAAAAGACAGGATTCCTGGCTTAGAGGAGCTTGCATTCTTGTAAAGTCAAGCCCTTCCTTGGTGTTCTTAGGCAGGATTGCAAAGACCCAGTGAAGACGTGCCAGTTTGGAACATCTGCCTCTCTGAAGGCCTGGGTGGGGGGGGGGGGGGTCCTGACCCTCTGGGGCTGCTCTAATTTCTCAGGGCTCCCTTGGCTCCCTTGAGGGCCCGGTGGAGGTGCAGGTCCCTATTCCTCTGGCAAAAACTACTTAGCTTCTTCATCTTAGTGCTATTGCAGAGAGAGCTGAACTTCTTATCACTGCTCAAATTTAAGCTGTGGTGATTTAGATATTCCAAAGAATTGTTTCCAATATTACCGCTAAAACCTGGCTCACAACTCTGTCGCGTCCCAAGTTTGGCTGCCCACCCCTGTACGGATAGGCGGTGCACAGTTATTTTGTGAGCCTGGAAGGCAGTTTAGAGATGAGTCAACATCAGCCAGAGAGGCAGAGAGCTGACTCAGGGAAAGTGCTCAGCGCTGCACACACTGTAGGTTAATAGTGTGGGGATGTGACAATGGGTGTTTAGATGGGAAAGCAGAGTATTTGCTCTGTCTGTGTCACCCAGGCCCCATGAACAGGGCGCACATCAGACCAGCAGCATCTCCTGGCCTTGGGAGCACAGAGGGGAAGAGCAGATAAGCTGCAGTGAGTTGGATAGTTGAATGGCTTTGTGCAATTCCAAATGGACCCGGCATCTAGTATGTAGAGAAACCTTAAGTCTCTCCCTTAGTCCTCCAAGTGATATTCTTCCCAGCAAGGACGTTCAAATAAAAGGTAATTTGTTCATTTGATTAGTGCAACTCACTCATGACCTATTTTTTTCTCCTAATGGGACTGGCTCTATAATTGACAAGCTGCGTGCTTCTAAGAGATTTAGAGCCATGTGGCTTTGGGTGTGTGAGCAATCCACAGCAGTGACCCCCAGCTATGGGGAAAAACTGGAACATACACATTGTCTCTTATTGGCTTCAGAAGAAATGCGATAATTAAAAATAATCATAAACCAAAGAAAACAAGACGTTTTATACACAGTCATGAACTCCAACTCTTCGATGAGGAGCAGAAGGTGGATTTTACGCTGCTACACCCAGCAGCCAGCTCCTGCATCACTTGGAACTTCACGTCTGACATCCACCACAATGAACAGATGGTGTTAATAGTTCATTTTGTTGCGCTTAATAATAATGACTGTGCCAAAGTGTTGCCCCTTGAACATTTGACACCGACAGTTCCTACTGGGTCTCGACTAAGGGGAACGGGAGCCAGTTTAGGGCATGCAAGACCTAAGAGGTAACAGGAATGCGTTAAATGAAGAACAGATGAGGCTTGCTTTAAAGACTCGCTTATACTTTATCTAGGGGGCGTGGGAGGTCCTCAACTCAGCTTTAATTTTATATCATTTACAATGCCTATGTGAGTGATTTTTTAATGTGTGGGTCAAAGTCAACTGCTCTTGTTTCTGGATTTTATTTGCTTCCAGCTGGAGCTGAGTTCATCTGAATGGGTCCAATGATATTGACGATTATATCATCAATGTGGACCAAAGTGGGATTGCTTAGCCAGATTTTGCATATAGTGTGTGCCAGGGTCTCAAATTCAGCTTTTAAAGTGTCTGCTTTCTCTGCTTATGCCTTAGGTTTGAGAAAATAAGGGGACTTTAAGAATGAGATATGTCTAAGTCCCTGCTGCAAAAGCTAATTGTCCAGCAGATGATAGAAATATGTTGCCCTATGGTCTGAGCCTAAGATTACATCATTTTAAGGACTCCAGTCAGAGATAATCAACTGCACTCAAGCAACATTTGTTGAATGCTTCTTATGATTAAGGCACTGTGCTGTGCCCAGGGAGGGGGAGGGAATAGCTGTGGCTAATGTCACTTAGAGTTGAGAGGCTGTAAATAGCTCTTCTCCTGAACCAGTGATAAAGCATCATGCCACGCTTTGGGTGATTCAAACACAGCTGAGCGAGGAATTCCTTTTGTCCAGGGACTCAAGAAAGACTTTCCAAAGGAGATGAGCCATCAGTTGGAGTTTGATGGATAAGGGGACTTGGAGAGACAGAGAGAAGGGAAGTGGAGTGGAAGGACATTTGAAATGGGAGCCTGGGTAGAAGGACCTGAAAGTGTGTAATTTCTCAAGGAAATCATGAATAGACCAATAAGCTGGGAGATGATGTGGGAAGTCATGTTAGAGGCAGACCCTGGAAGATGCTGTGTGCTGTGTGAAGCAATGTGGGCTTTATTTCATGGGCAATGCAGTGTCACTCGGGGATTTGAGTAGGGAAGTGACATTCCCTAATCCTAATCTTTTAAGAGGATGATTCTAGCAGCCTTGGCAAAAAGCTTTGGAATGATGGCTCCTTTTCAGATCTCCAGATCCCTTGAGCCATGCTTATCTTTTAGCGTTTTGAGAGAATGGACTCTATGTCCAGGGTCATACCTACAAGAGTATTCCACATATATACCTATGCTTAGGTAGGACAGAGGAGAGAGGGTTGGCTGCATCTGAGGCAGTCCTTGCCTCTGGATCTCTGCTGCATTTTAAACTGAGTTAATCGGCCCTGATAACTTACTCCTGCACAGGTTAGAGGGTGGAACAGGAAAACAGCATGAGCAGACAATACCTTTAGACAGATGAGGGACTCCCTGGGACCCTGGCCCCAGCTTGCTCCTTGCTGTGGCTATTCATCCTCTGAGGCTCATATGGGGACTCAGGTCACAAAGGCATTGACTATAAACTGACCATGATCAACATAATGATCGCTGAAGAACTGATAGACTGTTTATCTGCAAAGGTCATTTGATGAAATGATGATTGTGAGAAGGACTTATGGTTTCCTGCCGTGGTTAAATAATCTAGTTGATATGAACACTAACACTATACAGGGTCATATCAAAATGCAGCTCATCTAGGTGTGCAACACATTTTCTCAAAGCCCCCGAGGACATCGCAGATGTCATCTCATTAATCTCTTCGGCACTTTTAGGAGCTACGTGACAGCCGCGGGGCCACGGTTTACAGATGAGGGAAACAAGAGGGAGACACGGGTTGTCTTACCTCAGGCTGCAGAGTCTATTTCTACCCTGGCAGAGAAACAAGTCTTATTTTGGAAAATTCTCTCCACGCAGTCATTCTCACAGTGCTTGGGGGACAGTGGCTCCCAGAATGCTACCATAGGCAGTTTGGCATTTCAGAAGAATTCTTTCCATGAGAGTGACAAAAAAGATGACTCAATTCAGGAATGTGGAAATAAATAGGCCATTCGTGCCTTAGGGCATCTCTCCATGGTTGGCAATTATTTGAGTTTCTGAACTATTTTAGGAATTCAACTTATTTTGGGGGGTGGGAAGTTCATTTTCTGGGTAATCCAGCCATGATTGCAGGAAATTTCCTTGGAATTTTTTTGCTTTAGAGGAGAATATTGTCAAAAATGGACAGTGAGATGGTGAAGTTCAACCCAAATGTAGATGATAATATAGATTATAAAAATGATAGATATTTCTCCAGAGTCACTACAAGGTTATAAAATAAAGTGCCAACTCCACAGGCTGACATCAAACAGTGTTTCTCACCATGTTTCTTGTTACTCTGTTGCGATCGATCCTGTGGTTGGGAAAGACTCAGCCAGTCACGGTTCTAGAGGATGCGTTGTATAGAACCTGCTAGTGCCATTCCTATCACCTCATTGTTCCTTTCTCATTGAATTCCAACCTTCCTTTAAGAATTTATTCTATACTATTACTGATGTTTACTTAAGTAATATTTTTAAAATTGTGGTAAAATACACATAACGTGAACGGTACCATTTTAACCTTTTTTTTTTGAAAGTGTATAGATTAGTGGCATTAAGTACATTCACGTTATTGCGCAACCATCACCACTGTCCATGTCTGGAACATTTTTCATCTTTCCAAACTGAAATTCTCTACCTGTTAAACAACAACCCTCCATTCCTCACCCGCCCCCCATAGCCCCCCAGGCTCTGGAAACCACGAATCTACTTTCTGTCTATGAATTTGACTATTCTAGGTACCACATATAAGGGGAATCAGGCAGTATTTGTTCTTTTGTGTCTGTCTTATTTCTCTTAGCATAACGTTGAAGCGTAGCAGAGTATGCCACCCCAAAATATGCAACTTTGGTGTAAGGATTATTTTGAGCTGAAGGCAATTGAGAAGAAGCAGATACAAGAAAGCTTCTTGTCTTCCCCCTATTTGCCTAAAAGCAAGACATAAATTTTCAAAGATGTCTCTCTTCCCCTCTTTACTGGGAAGGACAAAAGTCAATCACCAGAGACAACTTTAGACCCTATCATCCTGAAGGAGACACCAGAGAAATCAACGTAACAAACTAATTAGTAAAAATTAGATTTTATCTACCATTAGCCTATCTTCCCACAGTTTGCTGCCCTTGGGAGCCTAAAATGGCTTTCCTTTGTCCTGCCATCTCGCCACAAGTTCTTGTTCTTTGTTGAAGAAGCTGTATAAGACAGAGTTCTAAGCCACAGCTTTGAGTTACTCATTTTGCTCTGAATATCTCCCATGTATACAAGAGGTATACATGATAATAAACTTCTGTTTATTTTTCTCTTGTTAGTCTATCTTTTATGACAGGAGTCTCAGCCAAGAACCTAGAAAGGTACAGGGAAAATTATTTTTCCTCCCTTATAATATCTTGAAGATTCATCCATATTATGGCATGTGCCAGAATTTCATTCCTTTTTAAGGCTGAGTAATATCTTATTGTATATATAAACCACACTTTGTTGTTAAGTAATCTTGAATCATTTTCTGGTTTTAAACTTTCTATACTAATATTTTATTCCTCTGGCAATTAAAGTAATGGGATTACAAAGGCACACATCCCGTTTTACCAATATATATATATATTTTAAGATAAGCCTTTTTTTTTAAAGATTGGCACCTGAGCTAACATCTGTTGCCAATCTTCCTTTTGTTTTTTCCTTCTTCTCCCTGAAGCCCCCCCAGTACGTAGTTGTATATCCTAGTTGTGAGTGCCTCTGGTTGTGCTATGTGGGACGCCGCCTCAGCATGGCCTGATGAGCGGTGCCATGTCCACGCCCAGGATCCAAACCAGTGAAACCCTGGGCTGTCGGAGCAGAGTGCGTGAGCTTAACCACTCGGCCACGGGGCCAGCCCCCTGTTTTACCAATATTTTATGTTGGAGATAGAGTTGTCCTGGAAATAGTGTGTAATTGGTGATGTCTACTTAAATCTTTTGTTTCTTTTGCAGAGACAGAAGTTTATTTAACTGAATTTAAGAGAATTACAGAAAAAGCCAAATCCATCCATTTTTGCCTTCAGAACTTAAAATTCAGTTGTTGCACAGGGCTCTGGTTTGAAAGATCGTCACGTATACATGTGCTAATGCAGGCACAATGTGGTTTAGATTAAACCTCTCTCTATGTGGTCATATTATTTTCCCTTTGAAAGGTCCAGTGAGAGTTTCTGCTGATCCCCATGTTGTATTTGTCAATAATTTTCCAATAGTTCAGTACACATTGCTTAATGAAGTAGCCTTCAGAAAAAGGAAGCAGAAAATGAAATTATTGGATGGCTAGTTAAGTAAGAGAGCTCTCTCTTCACGATTAGGGATAAGAACAGAGAAAAAACTAAGGAGAAAACTGTCCGTGCTGAATGAGCAAGCAGATGCAGCCCACGTAGTGCGTTTTTGGGGTGAGAATCTAGGTTATTGAGCAGGGAAAGCTCAAACTTGAAAACAAACACACCATCTGGTAGCATCATTGATAGAGTTAAAAAGTGATGCGAATGGCCCAGCCTCTAGTTTTAAAAGCTCCCAGGTGATTCTGATGTGCTCTAGGTTGAGCATCCCTGATTAAACAAAGGGTATAAACGCAGGTGTTCTGAAGTCTAATTGTAGAGAAAATGAAAAACCGTTTAATTAGTTTCAGTATCCACCAAGAGATAGAGCAATGCTGGTGAAAACAAAGGAAAATCTGTAAATCCAATGAAGTAAAGAATGTTTGCAAATATGATCAGTTGTTAAGCATTAATAGAAACTTCTTTAGTTATTTATAAAGGATCGGCTTTATAAAGCATTTCTTAAAGGGCGAAGTTTCTGCTTCTTGACCTAAATCAATTAATTATGGAACTTGCTTCATTTTGGCATGCTTGCTCCAGAAATGTTCTCAAATTAAATTAGTGATAGATAATTATATTTATTTATGAAAATGGTGCACCTCTTTTGTCTAATCTATAATATCAGTTATATGGAACTTGGAAAATCTGTAGATTTGAAGGCATCATGATCAGAGCTAAGCAATCAACATGTTTGTAATGACTACTCATTTCTCTAGAGAAGGTTCTTGATATGTGGGTGGCTTTAGAGAATGTCTAAGAAGCCAGCAAGGGAAAAAAATAAATACACAGTGCAAGAGAGGATTCTGTAAGCGTAGTTTATTTTCAGTTATGATGGAGAGGCACAGGATGATGATTCTCTAAAGAAGTGGACAAAATAAAAAATCACTGGGATCCATTAACTTGGAATCATATTTACCTGGTTAATTATATTTTGTTTGTCCACTAAAAAGAAATTGTATTATTTGAATGCATTTTAACTATTTTTTGGATACAAACTAAGAATTTGGGGACGCTATTTCAAATGTTAAATATGCTTCTGTGAAAAAGAAAATCAAATAACACAGGTTTGTTTAAAACCCCCAATTTAATTGCCAGATAATTCCGCAGCCTATCTGTTTCTGTGCAGATAAGAGCAAATGGAAAAATGTACCACGGTATATTTCTATACACGCACATAACAAATTTATCTTCCTATACATGAAACAGTAAAAAGACAGGCTCATCCTATGCTTATTATTATTTGTTTATTTAATTAAGTATACAGCATAGATATTTATACATATTGACACTTTAGACTTTATTCTTTCTGGGTCCATTTTGAAGTGAAAGAAAAAATAAACATACAAATGAAAAGAAAATTCTTTCAAAAAGATATTTGGAAAACTACCTTGGGTGATTGAAAGTTAACTCTATTGGATATAAAAGAACATGTACATTTTCAATTTATTTAAGGAGAAAAATAATTTTCCTCTTTGGGAAGATGTTAAATTGCAAAGAAGCAACTTTTCTAATGAACCATTTGCAGTTCGAATAAATGAGCTTGGAATGAAAAATATTGTAAGATCTTAGAGAGGAGAGACTGTGCATCCTGCATCTTCTTACCCTTTAATTCCAGTCATATAGTAGATGCTCAATAAATGAAGATACTTTAATAATAAACATCCATTGGGAGGCTACAGGCTGCAAAGAACAGCCAGACCTACTCAAACTGGTTTAAACAGTGGGGGCCATTATGTCGTCTGACGCAAGTCCAGGGGTAGAACAAGCCTCAGAAAAGGTTGCTTAACTCAACTGTGTCATCAGGGTCCAGGCCCTTCCACTTAGTTCTCCTTTTAGAGTGTCACCTTCATTATGGCAGTAGACGGTTGCCAACAGCAACCAGAGCTTCCTCATCCACACCCTGATGGAGGCGGAGTGACTGGCCTCTGTTTCCAAGGAGCCCAATTCAGCAAATCTCTTTTTGTGACTCATTGGCCCAATGTGGCATGGGTCACATTGGCATCCTTGGAGCAAGGGATGTGAAATGACTAGAGCTGATTCATGGTGATACCCTGGGATGGAATGGAGGTGCTGTTATATACCTTCAGGCTAACTTTGATCTCTATTTCTTTTAGAAGAATATAACATGATATAATTGAATCTTGTTGCATTTGTAGTGTCTCAATTTGGTTTTTTGTTTGTTTGGTTTTGGGGTTCTTTTTTTCTTTTTTTGGTGAGGAAGATTGGCCCTGAGCTAACATCTGTGCCGATCTTCCTCTATTTTGTATGTGGGACGCTACTATAGCATGGCTTGATGAGTGATGTGTAGGTTTGCACCCAGGATCCGAACCTGCGAACCCCGGGCTGCCGAAGTGGAGTGTGCAAACTTAACCAATATGCCATGAGTCTGGCCCCCAATGTCTCAATTTGGGGTGGTGGCAAGGTAACAAGATTTGGTGTAGAGAAGTTTGAGATACAAAGAATGTGTAGAGATTTTCCCAAAGTGATTGTTAGTTCACAGTGGACCTAAAAGAGAACTAGAGCCCGATAGTTTTAATGTCTGGGCTAGCAATTCATCTTTGTTGGATTTTATTCTGATAGCAGTCACTGCAATAAACTTAGTGCCCGGTTTTACCCCAGCAGTGTTGGAAATGAGGCTTCTTGGAGATGCCAAGTTGGCTGAACTGAGTTCTTAAAGGTGATAGGCATTGGAATGTAAGTATATGGAAGCAGAATTTGGGGTTAAAGGCCCAAAGAGGAACCTTCGTTTATAACAGTTAACAGGAATACAAAATTGTTCTTCTACAGTTACATTTCTAGCCGAGTATTAAAATCAGTAGAAAAATGCCTTCGCTTCCCAGTGCTTTTTCATTTTATTCATTACACAGAGCTTTTTGCCTAAAAATAGAATAAATTTCAATAAGTGAAGATCTTCAATTAGAAATAATAATGTATACAACATTGAAAAGAGTAAAACAAATTATACGGCAGACAGTAATAGGTGTTGATATAGATTATCTTATTTAGTCCTTAAAATAACCCTTTGCAGAAGACACACCTTGTAATCTTTCTACTTATCTCTCTGATTATATATCTATCTGCCTATCTAAGTGCCCTTCCATCCATTCATTCATCCATCCATCCATCCATCCATCCATCCATCCATCCATCCATCTGTATTTCTTTCTCTCTGAACTGTATGGGAAGAAAAAAATCTTTTCCTCTACCCTTTTAGTATCTGTGTCTGGGGCCTGTGAATTAAACTGACATAAGACAAATGAACAGGAGAAAAGGCATATTTTTTTTATTGATGCTAATACTTTTATGTGCATGGCAGCTTCACAGAAAAGAAGTGAAAACCCAAAGAGGTGGTTAGACCCAGGGGCTTTATATACAGTCTTAACAAAAGGCAAAAAATTGTGGAGAAGTGACCAAAGAAAAAGGGGTTTGGCTCCTAAGGGCAGTGAATTGTGGGAAGATGAAAAGGAAATATATGGAAGCTAAGCATTGTGTAGTAAAGTTTGTTATGCAGATATCATTCTTCTCTTCCTGTAATGAGAGAGGAGTACACTTTTACAAATGAAATTTTGTTACCTTCACAAAGGGAAATTTATATCCTGCTTTTAGGCAGAAAGGGAATGGGCAGAGAGTTCTTTCTTCATCTGTTGCTTCTCAATTGCCTTCAAGTCAAAATAATTCTTATGCCGAAGTGGCGTATTTTGGGGTGGCATATTCTCATCTATCTATCTGTCTATCTATCTATCTATCGATCTATCTATCTATCTATCTGTCTGTCTAGCAATTCCAAAGTTTGGGCTTCCGACAATATACCTTCATGCTTACATACGTAAAATTACTATGGGCATGCTTGGGACATGACTCTCAATGGATGTAGTAAGATTTATTACTATCATGAGTGTCTACAAAGCTAAGAACTTACCCAATAGTGAAAGGTAAAAGAACTAGAAAAATGACTTTTGTTTCCTAACTTCCAGTGCAGTGCATTTTCATTATATCAGTTTTCTTTACTATCTTGATTTCTTAGAGTTAAAAAAATGACTGTCTTTCTCAGCCTTCAATGAACTTTAAGGATCAATTTAGACTTCTCATTTTAAATTTGTTCCTATGCCAGAATCTGCCCTCTCCCACAGAGGAAGGAACACAGAGACACCAAGAAAGAGAAAGAGATCGCATGACTTATGCATATATATCTCAAACATAATTCGTCCTACAACTTTGTGGACCAAAGAAATCACAGAATTTCTAAACCATGCACTTTAGAAGCAGCACGTAGCTCAAAGAAGACCTGTGAGTGCCAATATGTTTAAAACTCCTGATTCTTGGAAACCTAGTTTTACCAACTTTGCCTCCTCTCATTTTCCCTGGCTCTTGCTGAGTCCCTTTTTGGTGGATTATGTAAGTCAAGAGGGCACAGTGGCTCATTATTCCTGCTTTTTCTTCTTAGCTTCGTTTACTTGACCCATTCCTTCCTACTGAAGTTGAAAATAGCTATGCCTCTTTGATGCAGAAGAAAGAAGTTGTAGGTAGTCCTGGGAAGAGGAACATGCTTATGCAATAGGGGAATTTTCGACTTCTTTCTCTGTCAGTCCTGCAATGTCATCCCCCGGTAACACAAGCAAAGTAACCACTTCATATTTTACATCTTTGGCACATAACTGCTCTGGGAAAGGGGATTCTGATGCCTCTTGTGTGGTGTTTATGACTTGCTAATGTCCTGAAACAAATATAATAATTGCTCTTTGTTGGAAAAACTGCTTTTTTTTTTTCCTGAGGGAAATTTCCAGCTAAACTCGTACTCTTGGTTTTGAATTAGCAAGTAAGTCAGCTTCATCAGTGTCAATCACGTTTATTTCTATGCTGATAGATTTATAGATGGAGGAAAATTTAGACTGGACTTACAGGGAAAGAAAATCATCTAAGGAATCTGGATGCTATTACAAACCCCAAAATTAAAACTAAGAGTACAGGGGCACTAATCTGTATTATTATTTTTCTCTATCTGCTTAACCTGTTCTTAGATGGGTTTTTAAAAAAATAAGAATAAGAGAAAATAAAGTCTGTCTTATTGATTTCACAAAGACATTTTGAGCTTGAAATGAGCACTGGCTATGAAAGCATTTTGCAGTAATTCACAATCCCATTCACCCATGTTATTAACACTTGATACTGGATCATTTGAGAGCCCGCGGGCATCTTGGCATTTGGATTTCAGTCTATTTGCATATCCCTTCAGACTTCAGAATTTTGGATGATTCGGAACAGTCAGGCTACACAAAGTATAGTCCGAGGGTTACGGAGAGCTCCTTAGAGATGCAAAACCTCGGGCTCTGCCCAGGACCTGCTGAACCTGAATACTCCTGTGCAAGAGCTCCAGGAGACTCAGCGCACAGGAAAGTTTGAGAAGCACCCATGGTAACATCTCCACTTAATGATTCCATCAACTTCCCGGGCACAGTGATGAACTTGAGAATGTTTCTCCAAAAATGTGTTGACCCTGGGCGTTTAGAGGATCCAACAAGTGTTTAACCACTTCATGATCTTCCCTAGTCACCCGGCCTGTTTTGGGGGCAGATCTCAAATGGCATGTCCCCATCCCACCTTGCTAGGACCCCACAGTACCCATGTGGGGACTTGTCCAGATTGTTCAATCCCCTGTGCATATCAGAGCAGGGCACGTGGTCTTAAAAGGACCATGAAAAATAATGCAACTGTGTTTGCACCAATCTATTTGCATGGCACACCTCTGCAAACTATCACAGTTAAGTAAATGAAGATTTTCTAAAAAAAAATCTCTTCTGTCTCCGGGTTTGTCTTTTCTGTGAGCTGTTCTTTGGGGTGAATGTTAAATCAGTCCGTGAGGAATAGAGATGAGGTTCTGTCCAATATAGAGACTGTATCTGATGGAAGGAGAAAGTGAGATAAACACACTCAATGGGCAACGAAATTCTAGCATCATGACTTTTGCCTGTGTCATAGGTGTGGGGTGTAGGAGAACCAGCCTGGGATGTGGGAAAAGAAATGGAATTGTGGTCCAGCGCCGACACGTTGTTGCTGTCTGACCAGGTATGGGGTCCTCAATCTCTGCAGCTCTGTTTCATCAGCAGTAAAATCAGGGTTAGCTAAGTGACCTTATAAATAAAATAACGCTGTGGAAAAAAACAAGTTTTATATGTTAACATTAAGGGAACTTTATTTATACCTTAAAATAAAGGCCAGTAAACCTGGCCAGGTGATGGTGAAGCACATAGGCTCTGTGTACATGCCAGACTGAATGAGGTGCTGGCAGGCAGGCAGGCTGGGTCCACCCAAACAAACCGTGAGAAGCATTGCAGATGACCACACATCTCCCTGCCTGGTGAGCCAGAGGGAAACCCATGGGCAGTGCTTGATGCGTCTACATCGCTCTGCTTGCCATTGTGGCGGGCTGCTGGCACGGCCTCCGAAAGTGGGCACTCCATTTTTGAACAACATCTTTCCAAATACCTTTCAGAATAATTGAGATCTCCTTCTGCAATACCAGATGCTCTGGATCCAAATGGACAGAATGTTCCTTCTCTGGGGAACACCCATTTGAGTAGTGGTCAGGAACTCAAAATTCTGAAGTTCCGAAGACGGCAGTGGCAGTTTTCATCTGTTCTGTTTTGGAATGCTCCTTTCCAAGTGCATGCTTGTTACATGGTTAGGGTAATGCGATAATCATAGCACTGTGTCTAGTGCATAGGGTTCTGCGAGGAGCAAATATGTTGATAATTATAAGATGCTTAGAGAAGTTTTTCCCAAATATATACAAGATTAAGTTTAGTACTTAGGGCTTTCCTAAAATTGCAACCCCTTCCCATGTCAATCAATATTTCCTATTCAATTTTACACATCACTACCTAATATACGATATATTTTGCTTATTGACTTTTTAAATTGCCTTCTTTTTACTTCATTTATTTTTTGTCTTCTCTCAAACTAAAATGAAAGCTCATTTAGGGCAACGAATTTTGCATTTTCCTCCCAGCTGCACCCCTAATGCCTAATGCAGTGGCTGACACAAAATGGTACTCAATTTGTTACGTTACTGGCTACTGACTAGTCGACCAGAAAAAAGAATGAAGAAATGAATGCATGATGAATTAGTAATGGATGTGAAGATGTCTGGTGCTAAATCTGAGCCTTGTCTCACCAACAAATTGAAGCAAAGTCTACCTTTTAGATTTTGAAGAAAGACTTTTACTGTTTTGAGTCAAAGCATTGAGAAATGTTGCATGTGTGAAAGCAGGGAGGAAACATATTTTGCGCAGTCCTTTCAGATGCAGATGCATGATTTCCCTCGTACAGAGCCAACTGAATTAGGATGCTGATATTTTACAACTACTATTCACTTTGAGGACATTTTTAGAATACTTACAGGAATTTGGCATGCAAACAGGGTTTTGAAGTTTCTCTTCATGGTTAAATTTTAAGACCGTCTCATGAGCTAGTGGATTTTACTTGTCATTATTATTATTTGTTTGCTGTTGTTATTGTTCTTTTGAGCCAAACACGTGCATGCTCAGTAAGCAGAAGGTGTGCTTTATGGGGGTACAGATTTAATGGGAGGTGGGTTGACCCAATATCCTCATGTTACTTGCTGATAGCACCCCAATGTCTGGGTTATCACCAATCTAGCTGAAAAAGACTGTGAATGTTGGAATTCAGGTTAGGGAGAAGAGTTTACTGTTGTGTTCTCTTCTTGATTTTTTTAATCAAGCTATATCAGAGATCTTAACAGTTCAGCTCCATGAGTTTTGAAAATTGTATAACTTTGTGTAACCATAAGCCAAATAAAAATTACTGCATTCTCAGTCAATTCCTATGCCCTATCATCACAGTCCCAGTTACTGACAATATCATTGATAAATTTTGCTTCTTCTTGAAATTAACCTAAGTGGAAACCTAGAATGTATTTGTTTGTGGCTTTTTGTTTGTTTAGCATAAGATTTTGAGATTCATGCATGTTGTGTTTTTTTTTGATGAGGAAGATTGGCCCTGAGCTAACATCTGTTGCTAATCTTCCTCTTTTTGCTTGAGGAAGATTCTCTCTGAGCCAACATCCGTGCCAATCTTCCTCTGTTTTGTATGTAGGATGCCACCTCAGCATGGCTTGATGAGTGCCTGGGATCTGAACCTGAAAACCCTGGACAGCTGAAATGGAGCCCTAGAACTTAATCTCTACACCCCAGGGCCAGCCCCTCATGCGTCTTGTTTAATATAGCAATGGTTGTATTAGTCTGCTCAGGCTGTCATAACAAAGTACCACAGACCAGGAGGCTTAAACAACAGACATTTATGGTCTCACACGTCCTGGAGGCTGGAAGTCTGAGATCCAGGTGTGGGCAGGGCTGGTTCCTCCTGAGGCCTCTCTCCTTGGCGTATAGATGCCATCTTCTCCCCGTGTCCTCACGTGGTCACCCCTCTGTGCATGTGTGTGTCCTCATCTCCTCTTCTTATAAGGACCCAGTCCTATTGGATCAGGGCCCACCCTAATGACCTCATTTTACGTTAGTTACCTCTTTAAAGACGTTATGTCCTCACACAATCACATTCTGGGGTTCTGGGGGCTATATGAATTTGGGGTGGGGACATAATTCAGCCCATAGCAATGTCCATGGTTTAAAAAAAAATCCATTTCCATCCAGTGTCATTTCTCTTCAGCCCAATGAATAACCATTAGCATTTCCTTTAGTTCAGGTACGCTGATGAAAATTTTCTCAGGTTTCTTTTATTTAGAAATTTCTTTCATTTTCATTTTTGAAGGATATTTTCAGTAGATGCAGAATTATGGATTGACAATTTCTCTCTTTCAGAATTTTTAAAGATACGTCTTTGTTTTCTGGGCTGCTATAAAAGTTCAGTAAACATTCTTATCTTTGTAGTCCAAGATATAAGGTCTTTCTACTTTGACTGCTTTCAAGATTTTCTCTCTTTTTTTTTATTTTCAGCCTTTTGATTCTATGTGCCTAGGCATATTTATGTATTTATTCCACTTAGGTTAAAATTGTTAACCCAAAATAGGATAAACACAAAGAAAACTATATTTAGACATATCATACATTTGATATTCTTAAATAAGTTTATTAATTTTTATTATTATTTCTTCAAATTATTTCCTTTTTCTGCTCCATTATTTTCACCTCTCTTTCTGTCATTCCGAATACTGTAGCTCTATCGGACTGCTTTCCCTCAAGTCACTGAGACTGCTCATTATTTTCTGTTTTTCCCATTCTGTTGTTCAGATTAGATAATTTCTAATTATCTGTCTTAAGGTTCACTGACCTATTCTTCTGTTGTTGTCAATCTTCTCTTATACCAGCCAGAGAAATTTATTTTCATACTTGATACATTATAGTCCTTAAATTTCCATTAGGTTCTTTGTTATAATTCCCGTTTCTCTGATGGGAATTCACAACCATTGACTCTTTAGAAACATCTTTTTCCTTTAAATTCTTGAACATCATTACAAAAGCTGCTTTAAAGTGCTTGTCTGATAATTTCAACATGTGAGTTCACTCACTGTTTCTGTTGACTACTTTTCCTTGTGATTATGAAATATATTTTCTCATTTCTTCAACCATCAAGTATTTTTGCTTAATTTTTTACTGGACATTATGGGAAATACATGGTAGATTTTGGATTCTGTAGTTTTCCTTTGAAGAGTAGTAATTTATGTTCTAGCAGTCAAAGTGGCTATATACACATACGTACACATATTACACGAGCAAATACACATTGTGTGATATATATTAATTTTGTGATGTCCTACATTCTGAACAACAAGCTATATTCTGCAGTTAGTTGCATTGCAGCATGAGGTAAAGATCTTATTTTTAATTATTTCAGAATAATTGACCAATTATTCCAGCACATTTTACTGAAGGACCTATTCTTCTCCTATAAATTTAAATTGCTAAAATGTTATATAAGCAATATTATGTATTAAACACTAGGTTCTGTTTTTCTGGTCTCAATTGTCCTTCATTGGTGGCGTATCAATTCCTATGACAGTAGCATTTTATCTTAATGATTATACCTGCATGATACATTTCAAAATCAGCTATGGTGAGTTTACCAAAATTATCTTTTAAAAAAGAAAATCTAGGTCAAATTATTCTTCCATATAAACCTAAAATAATGTTTTTTTTAAAAAGATTTTTTAACTTTTTTCCTTTTTGTCCCCAAAGCCCCCCGGTACATAGTTGTATATTCTTAGTTGTGGGTCCTTCCAGTTGTGGCATGTGGGACACCACCTCAGCATGGTCTGACGAGCAGTGCCGTGTCTGCGCCCAGGATTCGAATTGATGAAACACTGGGCCGCCTGCAGCGGAGCGTGCCAACTTAACCACTCGGCCACGGGGCCAGACCCTAAACCTAAAATAATCTTGTTAAACTTCTATAAAATGAGATTTTTGGTTGCAACTGAATTAAATTAATACATTTATTTGAGAAATACATGATATATTCGTCATTCATTTACTTTTCTTTTATATCGTTAGGTAAGATTTTATATTTTTATTTTTGCTTATGTATAATTATAGTCCACTGAGTTTACGGTTAAATATTTTCTAGTTTTGTTGCCATAGATAAAATATGGTTTTCATCATATTTTAAAACTTTATTTATGTAAAGCTTTTTAAAAATTATTTTCTCTTAATTGACCATTTATTGAACTCTTTTCTATTGCTAATATTTTTTGTCTTGGGTTCTCTAAGTGGATAGTCACATTATTTATACATAACATCAGTTAATCTCATATCTGATAATATGTTTTACTTTCTTTTCTTGTTTCATTGTTTTATGATAAAATGCCCAAAATAATATCAAATAATAATGGTGATAATGAAGATCTTGTCTTGTTCTTATCTTTTCAGCCCTTTTATTACCTAGGAGATTTTGGAGAGGAATATAACTGCATCTTGCTCTTGACTCTTATACTAGATCACTTATAGCTTGACTGGGGTGATTAGATTTCATGCATTTGGGAAATCAGCTTATTTTATACAAGTGGCCTTCTGTATGCTTTCCCCACATTATACATATTTTTAGGGTCTAAATGTATTTAAATGTATATATTACAGAGTATATAAATCTTAAGTCTATAGTTTGATGAGCTTTGATAAATATATACATTCATGTAACCAACATCCTGATTAAGATGTAGATTTTCAAGATCCTAAGCAAGTTCTCTTATGCTTACTTCCAATCTCCACTATCCATTACAGCCAGCCAGTTTTCTCATTTCAATCACCATAGATTAGTTTCTTTTTCCTTTTCTTGAACTTGATACACATCCATTCATACAGTATCTAGTCTTCCCTATTATTTCATGTATCAGTGCTTTGCTATTTTTCAATGCTTAGTAATATTCCACTGTACAGACAATGCCATAATTCACCCATTCTCTTACTGATGGGCATTTGGATTATTTACAGAGTTTGGTTATTATAATATAATTTCTATGAATATTCTTGCCCAGTCCTTTTGTGGATATAAAGAAAGATGATTTCTTTTGGGTAAATATTAAGCATAGAAGTAGAGATTACAGGGTCAATAACTTTGATTTTATAAGAAACTACCAGTTTCCCAAAGTGGATGGACCATTTTGTACTTCCACCAGCAATATATGAAGTGCCAACGTATGTTACTGTCATTCTTTTTGATTTCAGGGCTTCTAGTTGGTGGGAAGTGTTATCTTTTTGAGGTTTAAATTTGCGTATCACATAGGACTAATCATTGAGTACCTTATTATGTATTTATTGACCACTTGAATGCTTTCTTCAGTGAAGCAACTAAGACTTTCACCCATTTTTTAATTTTATTAAAATTTTTTCATTTTATTATTGATTTTAAAAACATTTTAAATATGTTTTTTGGATACAAGTCTTCCATTGTATATAAGTATTGCAAAAGTTTCCTAATAGTCCTTGGCTTACCTTTATTGTTTATTACCACATCCTTTAATGAAAGAAAGATTTTAACTTTGACAAAATCCAACTTGTCTTTTTTTTCTTTTATGTTTAATTCTTTTTGTGTCCTTTCTAAGAAATGTTTGCTTTGGGATAGCAATTTTATCATCTGACTACATAAAATTTAAATGGAACAATTTACAGGGAAGGGATGGAGAAAGATGCTATCGTCGAGGTAAGAAAAATCAAACAAGGTTTGCCCATTGTAAAAACATAGGTAACCCAACAATACAGTGTCAATATGTATCAAACACAACTGACAGAACTTGAGGGAGAAATTTGTATGTAAGAAATTTTAGTTGAAAATCGAAGAGATCAAACTGCTTAATAATAATAATAAAGAAAGAAGTAGAGATATTCAATTTTGAACAATACAATTAATAAGGGTGTGTCATTGATGAGGATTATTTTGGGCTGGTTACTTTTAAAAAGTGCAGACAGGAAGGAGGCTCTGAGAAGTAGAATTTACTTACCCTTTGTTAAGAGACATTTGCATTATAAAGGAAATCTCCATCTGTAAAGGTGTCTCCCTCTCTGCACCAGGAGGAAGGGGGGATGACCTTATCTCTAGAAACTTATCAATGCAGAAGGCAAGGACTTAAGTCTTGTTTATTGTGCTTGTCTGGTAACCTCTGGTAGCTGACTCCCCCCACCACCAACATCCTCTGGGAAGCATAGGACATCCTGACTTAATCCGATCTGATTCTGATCTAAAGTTATAGGACCACCCAATAACCAACCCCACCAGCACTGATACCATTTTAACAACTTTTTTCTTTTAAAGATTTTATTTTTTTCCCCTTTTTCTCCCCAAAGCCCCCAGGTACATAGTTGTGCATTCTTAGCTGTGGGTCCCTCCAGTTGTGGCATGTGGGACGCCGCCTCAGCATGGCTCGACGAGCGGTGCGATGTCTGCGCCCAGGATTCGAACTGACGAAACCCTGGGCCAGCTGCAGTGGAGCACATGAACCCAACCACTCAGCCACCGGGCCAGCCCTTAACAACTTTTTTTACGTATTCTTTCCTTTGTCTTGTAAGGAGATAACTCACATACCTATGCTTTAAATTTAGCCCTACTCTCAACCCGTGTTTGCAGCAGCAGCTCTGACTGCCCATGGGTCCTGTCCCCATGCTATTCCACATTATTCTCTAAATAAAAGTGCACTACTGCCAGACCTTGAGAGTCCAACAAATCTTTCTTTCAACTCCTTGGCTCACTGACCCCGCATCATCATGAGATGTATACTGAGTTCCACCCACAAGAATTTTTATTTGTTCATTTTCTTAGGAACACAGGATACATTTACAAAAAACCCCATGGCCTCGGCTACAAAAAAGTGTTAATATTTTCCAAAGGATCAGTGTCATACAAGCCATGTTCTCTCTAGTCTTGGTAAAAGAAAATTAAAAGTTAAGACAAGATAAGGAGTTGAAGTATAATAAATTCAGACAAGCAACTGGCTCTGTTCCTGCCATCTCAGGGTCCAGTAACCAAGGCGATGATCTGTGTGCTGGACTGGCCATTTTGCTTCATTAAATGTAATACTTATCTGAACTGGCCACGCTGGTTTAGTATGAAGTGAGCTGGTGGAATTCTTGAGGGCAGATCTTCAAGCGAAGTGAAAACTGTCAAGCATGTTTAAATGCGTCAAGAGAAAAAAAATTTTATAACATTTTTAGTGAAGGCCTTTGGGCTTATAATGCATGAAAATATCTGGCCTGTGCTTACCGAGGTTTAGATGAAAGCATAGTTATTTTCAGTATTTATGTATTTAAAGCAAAAGTTCAAAATTTCCTCTTCCAAAGATAGTGCTTTTGTTCTCGAAAAAATATAGCATTATTATATATTACTCAGCCATCGTGAACTTGATTAACTGTATTTTTCTCCAATTCAGCCTATTTTAATTTTAAAAATCTTTGTTTTCACCACTTCTGACCCATCATTCTAATAATACTTTCCCTATGAAGAATCCATTTGCAATAATTTACATTGCACCTAAGTACATCTTATTGCCCTGAAAACTAAGGAGAGAATTTATACTTTCCACACACAGACAAAGAAAAATCTCTCCAAAGATGAGATGAAAGAGAAATTACATCAAATCACTGAAGCGCTGTGGACAACTTTCTTAATTGGACCGGCAGAGAAGCAGCAATCATCCACGTGCTCCGCTTTTGGCCTGCCTTCCCTTTATTAGACGTTGGCACTGTCAGTCATACTTACCTCCGGTTGCATCTCCTCAAAGCAGTTTCCTGTTCTCTTACAGACAAACATGACAGGCTAGAGTGTAGTTAACAATACACGATGCTAGGATTCCTGGAAAAAATTCCTACGCCTTTTGATCTGTCAACTCTGTAAAGAAATTGAGCCCCAACAATGTGGTTGAAGTAAGCGCCCTAGTTGAAAGGGGCAGAAGCTACTAAAACATAAAAGTTTGGTACAAATTAAAATGTTCGTATTAAATAGACATATAAACTACACTGGAAAATGTACTCCATTTTGATTCAAATCTTCAGTTTTCTTCCAGATGATGATCTTAGCTTTAAAAGTTCAAGATAGCTGTAGGAATGAGTTTCTCTTTTTGTTTCTAATCAAAGTGACGGATTTTTAGGATTAAGAGGCTTTATTGCAAGTTTTGGTTTGTTTCTTGCACATTGTAGCTGCATAACTTTTAGTTACGCTTTGTGTGCAACATCACTCTTCGTTTACTAAGCGTTCATGGGGCTCAGCACCTAGTAACTACTGGGAGCTGTGAAATTATGGGAGAGAAAGATGAGCATCCCACTGCCCGCTTCCAGGAAGACGGCTTTAAGGATTACAGAGAAATAGCACATATACACTCACAAACACACACGCACACACACACACACGTACCCCCTGCGGGATCATAAAGAGGAAAATCCAACTCTTGATAATTATCAAATACCTCTGAATATAGAGTAACTTCCGGGGATTATGGTTTTCATAATCTATATAAATCCTGATAGGCATGTTTCATACACACGCGTGTGTGTATAATATATGTATTTATAGAAAAAGCAGCATGATTAGAAATTGTTTTAATCCATATAATGTTATAGAAGTGCACCTAACACATGCTGCTTTGTAGTGTGTATGTAAGTTACAGAACAATATATATTAGGTGCACTTTTCCTGTGTGTATGTGTGTGTGTGTATATATATATATATATATATATATTCATGCATTAACAGTTATACTCTGTTATATATGTATTTACGTATTTTACAAAGAGTATATTTTAGATGCACTTTTATAACATACAGATTAGATCAATTGTGATATAAATATCAATGTCTGTAAAATATAAACGACATATATAATGTATGTAATATATATCACAATTGTTTTAATCCCTATAAATTATAAAAGTGTGTCTAAAATATACTTTTGTAATATGAAAACACATATAAAACAGAGTATAACTATTATATATGAATAAGAATATATAACACATACTCTTTGTTATATACATATAAAATATATAATACATATACTCAGTTATATATATTTATATATATTCAAAGAGTTTATTTTAGATGCTCTTTTTTAACATTATATGGATTAAAACAATTGTGATACATACGTTGATATATATATATATCACAATTGTTTTAATCCACATTATAAAGTACATCTAAAATACATTCTTTGTTATATGTATACACATATACATATATGACAGCGTATAACTGTTATATATGAATATATGTGTGTATATATATGTGTGATCTATATTATAAAGCAGTATATGTTAGGTGCACTTTTATAACATCATATGGATTAAAACAATTGTTAATCATGCTGATTTTCCTATAAATTTATAGTACTATTTTGAATGCCTGATTTCTGCAACTTCTCTCTTCCCGGAATGCTGAAACTGATGAATCTCTGAAATGATTCTGACGTCTAACCTTTGAACCTGTCTCCAACGGCAACTCAAAATAGCATGGCCGGTCTTCAACGAAAACAGCGATTCTGATTCTCCTGTTCAACACATGGCTCGTTTGAAGAACCAGATCAGAGATGCTTTAAACAAATATTGCCTGTTGAAGAACAGGGAATCAAAACTGATTGGTTTGCAATTATGTGTTGGGGAATAAAATACATTATGGTAGATTTTCAAAGGGAAGCATTTTTTAGAAAAACGATTGCCACATTTTAAAAAACCATGAGACTATAAGCGATACAAAATTTATAAAATTTGATATTTATTCCCGGTAAATAATCTGCTGCTGTATATTTTATTGAACACACACAAGAAGAGGGAAGCAAAGTTTTCATATTTGTATGTGGCAGTTTCTGTAGAAAATACTGCTTTTGCTTTGTGCTTGAGAGGAGAGAGGTTTAATATATCGAGAAGGCGGCCATACAATTTAGGGTCAGACAGATCTGGTATTCAATTATCTTTCTTGCTTGTTCGCTGTGTCATCCTAGGCAGCGTATTTGACCTCTGCAATGCTCTTTTTGTACCTAGAAAATGGGGGCAGCAAGGCCTACCTCAATGGTCAAGTATAAATTAATGAAATTACATATATATTTATTTATATAACATATAATATTGTACATATTAACCATATGTATATATCTGTGCATATAGACGTATGTATATGTGTGTGTATATATAGTATACCGCTCAGTGCCCCACACAAACTAGGTGTTCTTTAAATATAAGTTCTCTGATGTGAGCTAACGTGTTCTTTCTCTGTCGATGTAGTTTAGGAATTGTGAAGCCAAGTGCCCAAAGCTGCCAGCCAGGTAAATAAAGAACAGGAGTGACTGACTAGGTAAAGACTGTGCAAAAGCCGTGAGGGCTCTTTTCCTGGGGGCGTCAGATACTTGACCGGATGGATCGCCTGACGGGAATGGAATATCTGTAGTGCGTGTTTTCTGCGTTTTTCAAGAACAGTTAAAAGTTCAGATTTTTCTGTAATGTCCAAATTGTCAAAGGTTGGCAACGGATTTGATTAAAGAAAAACATTTTGTAGCACAAACACATAAGAAAATAACAGACACAGCAGCGCTCCTTTGAACAAGTGTTGACCTACAAGCTACTCATTTTTCACCTATTAACCTTCACTCACCATTTGGAGGAATGGTTCTCACATGTGGAACCCACCACGGATCTTGTTGGAAACGCACTTCTCAGGCCACCCCTGAGTCCTACTGAAGGAGAAACTCTGGCATGGAGCCCAACATCTGTGTTCTAACAAATCCTCTAGGTCAGGATGTGCAAACTGAGTGCAGCGGGCCAGATCTGACCCACCATCTGCCACTTTACAGGCATGAACTAAGAATGGTCTTTACGTTGTTAAATGGTTGGGAAACCAAAATCAATCAAAAGAAGAATCATATTTTGCAACACATGGAAACCGTATGAAATTCTGTGTCCATGAATACGGTTTTATTGGGATGCGGTCACACCCATTCATGTCATCGTATCAATAGCTGCTTTGGCATTACAACATCAGAGGTGAATAGTTATGACAGAGGCTGTATGGCCCACATGATCTGAAATATTTCTTATCTGGCTCTCTACAGAAACACCTGGTGAGCCCTAAACGGGGTGATTCTAATGCATGTTCAAGTGTGAGAACCATAGCTTTCAATTGTGCTTTTCAGCGATCATCTGCAAGACAAAGCCTGTATATGTATCAATAATTGTGGCAATTATTCTGTGTGTTCATTCAGCACCTGTTTGTGAATCCATGTTAGGTAAATAAGCAGAAAGAGCTTCGGCTTTTGAATAATATAGATGGAGTTCAGATTCTCAACTGCTTTCCTGGAAGTTTAGAAACCTTAAATAGTCTCCTCTTTGGATTCTTCTTCTGTAAACACAACAAATAATCCACACCATGCAGGATCATTTTGAATGTTAAATGAATAAAATGAGACTACGTATAAAGCGCATAACAAATTTCCTGGAACACAGTAGGTGTCTTAGAAACAGAATTATCATTTGCGTTTTAGAAGATTTAAAGTTTTCACTGTTAAGAGATTTCCAGCAGATTGTAAGACACTAGGAACTGACCCATCAAAACTGTGTCTAGGCCAGAAATAAAAATTTGTGCAGTGTTATATATTTAGGAAAGTACTGAGACACGGAGATAATTGCTGCATTCTCTTTTCAGGAACCAACATTACTTTTCTTTAAAACTCATCTATGAGCAGGACTCAAGGAAAATTAAGATCTGGAGACCCAGGTTGTAACTGGACTGTGTGAAGCCAGCGTCAATATTTCTATCAAACAAGGCACGTATTTCAAGGAAGGATTTACTAACTATTATTGAATGAACAGTATGTCTATTTTTAACTGTTGCTTCTGTGCTGCAAGATCCATTGTTTTACTAATCTGGACTTCCATCTTCATGTTTAATGTCTTCTTATTTTACAACTAGGAATTATTGTTTCTCATCTCCCAGGACTAAACATGGTCCCCAAAAGACATTAAGTGGTTGGTTGAAGATGAACATGTTAGGTGGCTTTTATTTATTTAATCCACCCAACTCATCAAAAGCCATACTATTTGTCGCCCCTCCCCAATCCCCAGGGCGGTGTGTCTACAGCGTGATCACCTTATACCCTCTCTCATGCGAGCACAGCAGCCAGCTTTACACAGAACAAGCTGTGTATGTTCCAGCAGCCAACTCTCCAGGAATCCAGCTCCTTCCGCCCACACGTGGAAGTTCCCTCCCACGGACTGGGCTTTGCCTTCTTCCTGTGAACCTTTTCCAAGGCAAAATTGCAAAGACTTTTATTCACGTCTGCCCATGGCTTTACTTCCTGATTTTTTCCCCAACGCCTATGCTTCTTTCTCTATTTATTTCCAATGATATGCCTTAATATATCCATTGGGTTAGAAATTCTCCAAATGAAAAGGAATAAACCACAAGAACCAGAATTTCCAGAGAGAAGATTTTGATTACCAACTTGAGCATAACATAATCGATTCCAAGTATTTTTCTTCTCTCCTTCAGATGAAAGTGGGATTGCCTGGAAAACTGCCTCTGTCTGCCAGCTTCCTGGAAAGAGATTTTGAATTGGGTAGATTCGCAAAAACCCTTTGTAATTGAAGACTGTAAGATTCTTTTAAAGCTAAGCACATTGATAACAAAGGAATTTCTCCAGAGTAGGATGCAGTAGATAAGATATGCTCCTGTGTTTCGCTCTCGCATTTCTAGTTTGTGTTGGTTTAAAATGCAATCTGCCCCTGGAATTCACCTCTATCACCTCTGCTATTCCTATCCCCTCACTGTTTTTTTTTTTTTTTACAACATTCAGGGTGAGGTTGAGAGTAAAGTTCACTTTAGGACTAATTTAAAGAATAAAGTCCTTGTGTACAAATGCAAGCATAAATGGGAAATTCTTGTCAAGAGTGTATAATTCATAGATGGTCTAGCATCTATAAACATAATACTAACGGACCTTATTAAACTTCCACTTAAAGGGTGGGTTTGAACATACATGAAGGAACAAAAAAATCTCTTATCCCATCTCTACATTCATTTTGTCTAACAGTCATGACAAATCAGTTTTTTAGCCTTGCTACAGATTTTGTTATTTGCCAGAGCAAAAGTTCATCTTTTTTTTTGGTTTGGTTTTTTTTGTGTGTGAGGAAGATTGGCCCTGAGCTAACATCTGTGCCAATCATCCTCTACTTTATGTGTCACCGCCACAGCATGGCTTCACAAGCAGTGCTAGGTCCACACCCAGGATCCGAACCTGTGAACCCCAGGTGCTGAAGCAGAGCACAAAAACTTAACCACTGTGCCACCAGGCTGGCCCCAAAAGTTCATCAGTTTTTGTCTGACCTAAAAACTATTCCAAAAACCTGGGGTTTTTTTGCAGCACAATTGAAAACATTTTGATAGACTTCATGCTTTCATGAATGGAGCCCAGGACTGGTGTTGAAAAGTAGGTGTAACCTTGAATTAATAACTAATTCTTGAATGAATAATTTATGCTTTCTTTGCCTAGGTTTATTCATTTGGGTTAAATAAAGAATTAATACTTCTACTTGTATTTTCTTCATTAAAAAATGTATTTTATTTGAATAAAAATGTATGAAAATAATTGGGCTAAGAAAAAAGTGATGTAACAGATGCCCAAACTGAATATTATCAGTAAATTTACATAGAACCATGATTCATTTTCTGTAAGAGTATTATGAGCTGGTGAATACATATTTACAGTTTAAAATAAATCCAACTAATTACCCTTGTATATATATTAATTTGTAATGTCATTCTTATTTTATATATCAACAATCTATGCCAGTGTCAAGCTCTTTGTAAGGATTTTGTTTCTCTGTGGAAGCAAAGTTACTGAGCTATACTTGGTGAGTTTGGAAGGCAATGAGTAAACTCACCTGCCAGTATTTAACAATGAGCAGTACTTATTGGATTGTTTCCATATTCATCATTCTAATAGTTCTTACTCATATTATTCAGGCTGCTGTAGAATGAATGATTGAATCCTTTCCACATAACCATATATTGCAAGATTGGGCAATTTGCCCATTATTGAAGTAGACTCAAATTATCTTTCATTTTCTCCAACTTCTCCTTTTGATCCCCTTTTCCTACCTTAATAGGTACATAGTAAATTTTTGTGTTCATATTCTTAATATAATGAAAAATGAGATGAATTTCGTAACTCATTCTAAATTATAAATGACTCATATTGGTTCTGTTTGTGAAGTATATTTTAATTTTATTAGAGGGCAAAACCTTAAGAGAAAGGAATTAACTCCAGTTGGTTTAATGAAATGCAAAAGGAAGACAAGATTCATTTAATAAAAAAAGAAAGAAATTGAGGCACCATCGTAGTTTAATCAAAATACTATTTGACTAAAGTTCTGCTTCCAGCAATAACTGTCTGGTTGTCTCAGACAATCCATCTGCTGACAACAAAGAAGAACAAACAAGAAGATTGAAAACATCAGAGAGCCATCAAGAACGTGAGAGTTTTCAAAGGCATCTTTAATTGAGCACAAAAAGCATTACTGCTAAAGGAAAGATTGGTGAACTGTTAAGGTGTTCTGATTACAAAAGACACCATTAGGAGAGTAAAAAGGCAAGCCACCAATCAGGAGATGATATTTAGAGCATTTAAAAATAGCAAAAGTTTCATATTCTGGATATAGAACGTATGCCTACAAATCAATAGGTAAAAGACTAACAACCAAGGGGCCAGCCCTGTCCGTGGCCAAGTGGTTAAGTTCACCAGCTCCACTTTGGCATCCTGGGGTTTTGCCAGTTTGGATCCTGGGCACAGACCTAGCACCGCTCATCAGGCCGTGCTGAGGTGGCATCCCTCATAGCACTACCAGAGGCACTCACAACTAGGATATACAACTATGTACTGTGGGGCTTTGGGGAGAAGAAGGAAAAAAAAAGAGAAGATTGGCAACAGATGTTAGCACAGGTGATGTTAGCACAACCTTTGGGGAAAAAAAGACTAACAACCCAGTTGAAAAGTGGGCAAAAGATTTGAACCAGCACTTCATACTTTGGACATACAAATCCTGATGCACACATGAAAATGATACTTACCCTCATTTGGTATCAGGAAAATTTACATTAAGTCCACAATGAAAGATCTCTACCCAACCACCAAAATGGCTACAATGAGAAAGACTGACATCATCAAGTGTTAGCAAAGATATAGAGCAACTGGAACTCACTTGCATTGCTGGTGGGGTTATAAATTAGGACAACCCTTCGGAAAATTGTTTGGCAGCATCTACAAAAGCTGACCATAGACATACCTACTTCCATTGATGATGGAAAAGTGGACATATGTGTGCTGAAAGATTTGTTCAAGAATGTTCATAGCATCACTGTTCGTGGAGGCCAAGAACAGGAAAGAACCCAAATGTATGTCAACAGTAGAATGAATAAATAAATTGAGGTGCATTCATACAACAGAATGTTATATAGAAATGAAAAATGAAAGAATTATCACCCCATGTAAAACCATGGATAAATCTTTTAAACACAATGTTAAGTGAAAGAAGCTAGATGGAAGAATAAATATAGTATTATTCAGTTTATATAGAGTTTAAAAACAGGCAAATCTAATTTATGGTGTTAGAATTTAGGGTATAGTTATTTTTGGCATTGGGAGTATAATTATTGGGAGGGGACTAGAAGAAGCTTCTAAGATGCAGGTAATGCTTGATTGTTTTGACCTGGATGGTGGCTCCATGGATGTAATTCACCTTGGGACCCTTCATTTCATTGTACAGGTATGGTATGTGCATTTTTCTTTCAGTATGTCATACATCAAGTTTGTTAACTTTTAATGCTACTTGATTGAGCCAATTACCTGTGAGCACCCACATTATGGACCAAAAGGTTGTTTGCTTGTTTGTTTTTTAAAGATTGGCGCCTGAGGTAACATCTGTTGCCAATCTTTTATTTCCTCTTCTTCTTCTCCCCAAAGCCCCCAGTACATAGTTGTATATTCTAGTTGTAGGTCCTTCCAGTTCTGCTATGTGGGACGCTGCCTTGGCATGGCTTGATGAGTGCTGCCATGTCTGCGGCCAGGATTCGAACTGACGAAAGCCTGGGCTGCCGAAGCGGAGTGCACGAACTTAACCACTTGGCCACGGGGCCGGCTCAAAAAGAATTGGTTTTGAATGAAATAAAAGCTCATTTTCATTTGAAGCCAAGGTAAACTAAAATTTTTATGAGATTTATATTAACTTCCTTTTCTCCATCTCTTCCTTTTTTTTTTTCCTTTCTTTTCTTTCTACCCCACTAGAATTTTCTCTTCCCTTTCTGCTTTAGCTAATATGAAAAGGGTATGACTTATGGATTTCCAGAGACGATTTTTCATGGGGCCTGATTTTCAACTCATTCCTATCCCCATCAAGATTTGTGAAACTTGGTATGCCAACTGATTTCCAACTAATTTGAGAGTGAGGCTGAGGGCCATGCAAAGACAATGGGTTTTCCCTAGGCCGGTTTCAATAATGGAGATGTTTGTTTATAATTTGGTACATTTTGTTTTTTACTTTTAATTGAATAGAATTACTGAAATTCACTCACTCTTTTCTTAGCATGAACTCTAAAGGAAAAAAAAAATCTAAGCAAGGCTAGTATTTAGTGTCTATTCACAATGACTAATGCAATGCATTACCTCTGGAGAGTCAGTGATGTCGACATTTATCACTAAATGGACCGATTCAGGACTCTGTGAGGCCAACTTCCAAATGTTTACTCTCCTCTCTCAACCGATTATTTTTTATTGAAATGGTTGCTCATGAAAAAGCCCACGTCTCCCATTTTCTTTATTTCTTCCCAAATAGATCTTAGAATTACCTCCAATTTTCATAATGGATTAGAGACCACATAGAGTGAAAGACTTTGAAAAATTGTCAGTATGAATAAAGCTTGTTTAAAAAAAAGGACTGAAAACCAATCCTTCAGCTATCTTCAGTTTTCTATCATTTACATTATACACATGCTTTCTTTGATTTATTCAAGCTTCTGAAGTCACATGTATTAATGCCATTTTTCAATAAGAAGATCAATAGTGAGCATTTATAGTTTCCACCATTGTGGGGGAAATATATTAGAAACAATTTTGTAAAAGATGGTGAGAGACTAGCTCTGAAAGAGTCATTTGATTCGAAATAGCCAGCAAGGATTTAGGGGATGAAGGTTTTTCTTAAACTACCACTATGAGGAAAGAGACATTGTTGCTGCAGGAGATAATGGCAGTTCAATGACTGCTAAGTGATTAGATTGTCAAGAAACTTTGGATAATGTTTCACCAGTTAAGGTATTGTTGCATCCAAGTACTGAGAATCATTTGATAAGAAAACAAATGGGTCAACATTTTAAACCAGCAAAACTCCATCATCTGTAGGAAATAACAGCTCGCTTCTGACTTAAGATACACATAAAAGCATAGATGGCTATGTATCCTGGAGAAAGTCACATATCCTTGGAGATATCTGTTTTCTTTATCTGTGAAATAGAGGTTACAATACTTAGAGGTATAAGACTGCGATGGAAATTAATTGATACACGTTAACAAAAGCGTGATCCTCATCTCTCCAATGGCTTATTCTTCTCCATCTGTTAGGGAAAGACAGAGGTTTCTCTTATGTCTACCACTGCCTTGGCCACCCGGCCATTGCTCCCTAAATACAGAGCTTGTCCTGCTGCTTCTAGTTCTGGCTTGTATCATTCTTGCCGTTGATCATTGCCTGCAGCTTCTGATCCCTAGGACCCCTGGAGAGGATGTTCTCCTTCCACGTGATCAACAGAAGTGGTGGGACTATAGACAGTCACTGCCAACTCTACATTTCCTCCCCTCCACTGCAAAGGCTCAACCAGTGCATAAAAAGATTTTTACTTGCCTATAGTACAGCCCAGCTGTCTAAGCCATTTACTCACTGGTGACTATGTAACAATGAACAGTATTTACTGAATTGTTGCTATATGTATTATTACATTAGTTCTTAGCAGTAATTTGTAGGCTGCTGTGACACTGGGAACTACGTAACCACAGGAAAATATAACAAGGGGAGAGTGTTTTAAAACCATAGACTTCCTATGATTGACCTTAAATTCAAGGAAAAACAACCTGTCTGTAATGTTTCTCTGATCTTTAGATTCAGGTCTCTTGGAAGAGCCTTTCCTTTTTCAATCTTTCACATGAGAATCTCCACCCCTTTTAGGGAGAAAAATCAAAGTGGTGGATCTGGTTCTAGGATCATCGTTCTGTCTTCCCCTCTTTCCTCCTCCAGCATCTGGAGGCCCTGGAAGAAGGGGGAGTTCGGATGGGAGAGTCCAAGCTGGGTTTTCTCACTGCCAATTACAGTCCCCTGCGAGTCTCTCGAGCTATGCACCACGGCAAGGTACAGCATTGCCTCCTCACCCATCCAGACCATCCAATGGGTGGCCATGCAACCTCAGAGATGATTCATCCTAAATCCACACTGAGAGAGAGAGAAAGAAAGAAACACTTTTCTCACCACCCCTTGCAGCCGATAACTTGGAGATGACAGTTTGCCATCTGCCAGTGCAGTTTTGCTTTAAGAGAAACACACTTTTCCCCTTTCATTCTGAACAGGTGGGCTGCCGAGAATGATAGCTGTGTGTCACCTAGAGTAGCTGCGTGAGTCGTTTACCCAACATAACAAGGCAGCATCCTCATCGCCAGCAGCAAGCACTTTCCCATCCCGCCTGACAGTTTGGGAGAACGCGAAAGCGAACAGATAGGAGCCGTGCTCGCAGTACTGCCAGGCTGAGCATGTGAGTTTTATCAAGGGATTTGTAAGAGGAGTAGGCGGCTGTTTCTGGGATTGGCATCGCAGGGAAAAAGCAAAAAAGAGAAATTACCAAAAGGGAGCATTGCAGAAGTAAAAAGACAATCAGGTGTGGAGTTTAGGGAGTTGCAAGAGAAGAGAGGAACCTCGCTCTAGACATGGAGACTTCCTGATCACGAAAATGACAAGTGCGAGGTTGAAAACGTGTGCGGTGCCACAGCTGAAAAATCACTGCAGGGCTGCCTCTCACAATAACAGCTCTGTTTACTTTCTTCTCATAATAAATGCGCAGGTGCATTGATAGAATACGACCCGTTTACCGGGCTCAAGTCTTCATGTAAATATTCCCAGGTCTGGCTAGAAAATTATGTCCTATCCCTTCTTGTTGTTCTCTGTGACCTAGTTTTTTAAATTTCTTTCCGCTTGCCCTTCGTACACGTTCATTGGAGGATGGATTTGCAGTTGCATTTCCATGTAGTCAAGCTTTTGATGTTAGATGTCTTAATAAGAGTCTGTTTACTCGGTTAGAAAGTAGATGCTCTGATTCGACAGAGAGAAGAAAGAGAGCGGAGTGGCTTGGCAAGGTCCCAGCTGGGGATTTCTCCAGAAGGCAAGTTTGCAGGCCCTCAGAGCCGAGTGCCTGTCCTCGGCAGGATACTAAGGCCCAATTTGTCGTCCGTGCTGCCGCTCCCTGGCCTTCAGGGAGGCTTCCAGTGCTGCCTGTTATAATATTCTGCTGTCACCTGTCCACCGCTTTACAGTTGCCTGTCACCCTCTCCTACCTTCTCCTGCTCGCACAACCCACATTCAAAACACAACCAAGCAAAACTTCACAACTCTCTTCCTGGTAGTGGTGCCTGGTGGACAAATTTACTTCCCAGTGCAAGGTGTAGTGTGGGTGTCAGGGTAGGTTTACTGCATGGATCCACATTAAAGCAGACTGAAATGTTCATGTGTGTGCAGGGCTGGTGCAATATCTACAGAAAGCCCATTTCTCCTAAAGACATTCCTGTTTCTGTGGTCTTAGTAAGATTCCCTTTCTACATGTTCATCTGTGATCCTCTAGGTTTCCTTTGATGGAGCTCATCATTTTATGTACAACCCAGTTGCACTTCCATTGCCTGAGGGGAGGAACCATATCTGCCCCATTCGCTAGAATTTCTTCAGTGTCTAACACAGGTAGTAGATACTACTTAGATATTTTTGCTTTCAAAGGGGAAATCGATGCTAAGAGAGCTACTGTGTTTTAGTTATATTAATGGCGTATTTGGGGACCACATCCTCAAATTATGAGCAAGCAAGCAGCCAGACTCCCTGCTATGCAAAAGATGCAATTGAGTCACCTTGTGTGCGGGAGTGTCTTGGGCTACGTAGGGTGTGAACACTGGCTTCCGTACGTACTGTTGCCGTCTCTCCCAATGCCAGTTCGCTTCCTTGGTTCTTAACCCCTACTGACAATCCACAAACTTCAGAGACCTCTGTCTTCCCTATGCTATCTTGGTGACCCTCCTGGAGGCCTCAGCTCCTGGTGGGTTTGGGGTGAAGGGAGATGACAAAAAAATGACTTGACAGCTCACAAAGAGAGAGCTGGACAGGCGCTTCCATCTCCAGTGGGAAATGGCATGCTCATTAATTATTGTCTACTTTGAGAGGAGAGGCAAGAAGCCACTTTGGGGCCAGATGTTCTAGTTGCCTGTTTGAGGCTGTGTCCCCTTCTTGCCAAAGCCCATCTAGACTCATGGTTCTGCCTGAAATTCATTGACTCTGGTTTACACCTGTGACCTCGTAGAACAGATGGTTGATTTTCTAGGGCCAAAGGCAATAGAGGAAGTTGTTCATGAACTTTATAAATAAAAAAAGAGTGTGTTCTGCTCAGTCTGAGTGAAGCTCCTTGATGAAGTGTCTTTACTTCCTCTTTCTGATGGGAACAGATCGTCAGAGAGAAAGGTCTTGATAATACCTGCAGACCCTACCACTAGGGACAAGGGACGAAGGAGGAGTGGCTTTGCGCTGCATATCTGATTACTGGAAATTTAAAGATGAGCAAGAGAGGGATTTGTGAAAGCTTTGCTTGAGGGCTGAGTACTCAAACATATGTCTCTGCAAATGGTCCATATGTTACAGTCTTTACAGGGGCAAAATTCCCAGGGAATCATGGGGTTTCCCTAAGTAAAGAATAAAGTTCAGCGAATGCTCTCAAGGCTGCTCCACTGACTTGCAGCTGGCCAGCTCCTGAGTAAAGCAAGCAATTAGCTTCCAATAAATGCAGTAAGCTCCTTTTCTCCTTCCTGTTGCCTACTTCCTGGAGTATATGTTCATGGGACAACTGTCAGTATATTTGGTGCAAATAGTTTTTTATATGCATTCCAAATGGGAAGAGATCAGAATGAAAGGCATGCTTATCTGATTCAACAGCGCAGCAGCTCTGAGTCATTTATGGCTACTGCAGATCCGTGCCTCTCCCTCATTTTAGTGGCCGTAGAACTTTCCAGGATCCTGGGAATCACAATAATGACAGTGAGACAAAATGTACAGAAAGACTATTTGGCTGGCAAAATCTGAGGTGACTTTGTTCGACACAGGGGGTCCAGTATGCAATGGGAAACAGGCAATGTCCTTTTGAGGTGCACCGAGAGTGAGAACATTTCGGAAATCTTGTGTAAACCAAAGTAAGTCGAAGAATTACACATAACCCCTCCAGTTTCCATTGCTTTTATCGCCCTTCACTCTACCCTTCCCATAGAAAGCCACACAGCTGGTGCTAGAGAAATTTCTGATCCTATCCTGGCCAGGGGCCGTCTTCTCCTTTGATAGTTCAATGGTTGCAACATTCCTAATAGTTTTGAGCATTGAGATTTTAAAAGCAAGTTCAATGCAAGCTACACCTATTATCAGAGCTTGCTGCTCTCAAGGAGATGCAAGAAATAATAGTGACATTCAAGAGCAATTATTTTTGGCAACAGATTGAGGACAGTCAAACAAATTCAAGGGCATTTCTTCTTCCTTGAATATCTTTGGTGGGTAATGAAAGAAGGAAGTCGCATTTGCAAATTTTCTGTCTGTTATTAGAATTCCTTATAATTAATCCTCATATGCATTTTCTAAATGATGAATACTTTCTCAACCAAAATGTGGCGTGTCCTCCCTCTAGCATGTTGAATCTATCTTTCTCCTGTATAGCCAGGTCAAATACTCTCAGATAGAAGAGCAGGTGGATCTGAGAAGGGTGAGAAGGGAAAGCCCTCTTGATATGAACTCCAATCACCTAGGATCAAATCTCCCTTATTCAAATTTGGTAAATCGCTTGCCTGCCCTTTTGACCCTCCACTTCCTTATCTCTGCAGTGGGTATAATATACCTGTTCTACCTAGAGACAATTTCTCTGGGTTAGTGGTGACAAATAGACAAAAGTTATGAACCGCAGAGCACTGTACAACAGTAAGCCACTATTGTTTGAAGACTCCTGAGATTTGGGGCCCAAATGACTCTCGTTGATAAAAACAGCTCTTTGTGCTTGGCATTGAAGTCATCCTCTGATATTCATTACAATCAATGCTAACTGCTTTCCTTTCAATAGTAAGTTCCATAATGGCAGGAAGAAGAATCTCACTGATTCCGAATCCTTTACAACTCTCTGGCGTTTATGATCATGTTTTCTATGAATGTGGAGCTGGGGGAGAAAAGGCATACGATCTATCCACCAAACGGAGACACTCTGGGGAACGAAAGGCAACACTACTAATAATTGTGATGGGAAAACAGATGTAAAGCCAGACTTTCCTGGGCAAACCAGGACATGAGGTCACGTTATCTATAGGGATAGAACGCAGAAACTGGTAGCATGATGGCGACGACATCTAGATTAGGGGATTCTACCTCCCTACTCTCCTCCTGGTTCTCTGCTTGCCTTCTTGTCTCAACAGCGATTCTATGAATCCTTGCGTGGGGGTGAAGCCCACCTTCCTCTACCACGTCCAAATCAACATTTGATAATCTGACTCTTTCTGATCAGTCATACCATGTATAATCTGTTTCACACAGTTATCATTTTAATATATCCTGTCACTAGGTGGCCACTGTAGTCGAGGATCTAACTCCCGTTTTTTTAATACAACAAGGTGATTTCTTTTATAAAGATTGCAGGGGTCAAGGGGAGAGAATGACTCCCGTGAGTTCAGTTTCCTATGTCAAAGAAGAGAACATTTGAGCTGGGTCTTGAGGGATGAGTAGGGGTTTGCCAGGAAAAGATATCTGACTCCATTTTTGATATTTGACCCCTGACAGCTTTCAAACTCCACCTTTTCCCTTTTCCCTTTTGTCCCACAGCTGGAAAAGCCAGTAAAAAAGACCAGGAGCTACTTCCCTTGAAGGCGGTGGGGAAGTTCAAGGCAGGAAAGTCCTAACTCTTGTGCATGCAGGAACCCTCACCCTGGTCGTAGCCCCTAACCACAATAAAACCCAAAGGCTCCCGCCCCCCTTGCTCTTGCTTCACTCCAGACCAAACCTGAGCCCTTCTCCTTGAGAAATGCTTCTGCTGCTTACTATTTATATAACAAACTATTTCACATCCATGGGTGACTATGAGTCATTTGTCCTTACATCCATAAATCCCTGGGCAGGGGCATGATGAGCATCCAACAGGGTATACTGGTCACCCAAATAAAACACCATGCTTGCTAGCAGACTAACTAACCATCATTGAATAGATAAATCTATCATGGAGTTGTATATATATATCTGTGTACACATGAAGCAACTCAACCACATGCACAAAGTAACTCACCCATTCTACCGGATGATGATTCTGAAGTGCGCAGCTCCAGCTTCCCAACAAGTAAACTCTGTGCTCTTTCTACACTTTTAGGTGAAGCTATTTGCAAACATAACTTTCAAATATGGCTCAAATGCATTTAGCTGTTGTCATGTGATGTGAAAACAAACTGACAGCATCTGCATTTATGTAGATGTCTTGGGTCTAACTTTCTCATGGTTTCAAGCCAAGGATTTTAAACTTCCTGTATTAGTTATCTCCTGCTGTGTAACACATTAGCACAAAATCATCAGCTTAAAACAACACACTATTATTGCATGGGTTCTGCAGGTCAGGACTCTGGTGTGGCTCAGCTGGGTTTTCTGCTTCAGGGTCTCACAAGGTTGCAATCAGGATGTCAGCCAGGACTGAGGTTTCACCCCAAGGCTTGACTGGAGAAGGATTTTGCTTCCAAATTCATGTGATTGTTGGCAGGATTCAGCTCCTTGCAGATTATTGGAGAGAGAGCCTCAGTTCCTTGCAGGCTGTTGCCTGGAGCTGTCTCTCTGTTTCTCGCCTTGTGGACCTCCCCATATGGCAGCTTATTTCATCAAAAGCCAGCAAGAGAGAGAGTCTGCTAGAAACACAGAAGCCATTGTTTTATGTAACCTAATCATGAGAATGACATCCCGTCATCTTTGCTGTATTCTGTTGGTTAGAATCAAGTCACTAGGGCAGTCCACACTCAAAGAAAGGGATTAAACAGGGCCATAAGTCAGGAGATGGGGTCATTTGGAAGTCTGCTTGCCATACTCCTTAAGTACAGGAATGCATATCTGGAGTTATATTCCTCGGTGAATCTGTTTGTCCATCTCCTCATTCTCTAATAAGAGACAACACACTGTAACAGGGGGACGCAAATGGTGTAACCCAATGTTTCTCAATCTTTTTTCATTATTGCACACTAAGGAATTTTTTCACGTATTTTTTCCTAACCCACTCTCATATGAAATTTTCACAGATATACTGCTTATGTGGTCTGTATTTATGAGCTTTGTACATGAAGTATGATTTTTTTTTCACCTCCCAAGAACCAATTTTCACCCCATTTAGGACCTCATTGTCTTCATGAAGAATGTATGCTCTAGATTCAGACTGCCTAGGTTTCTATCTCTGTCCTACCAATTATTAATTTTGTGATCTTAGGCAAGTCACCAAATCTGTCTGAACCTTAGCTTTGTTAACTGTAAAATGAGAATTACAATAATACCTACTACTTATGATTTTTGAGGATTAAATGACACATGTGAAATACACAAACATATACAGCCATCTATATCTCCTTCCATCCATGCAGTTACCCATTCAGCTACCCAATCATCTCTTCATCCACCCATCCATCCATTTAGCCATCCCATCCTTCTATCCATCCATCTATCTACTTATGCATCCATCCACAAATCTACACATCCATCCGCTTCCCCATTCACTCATCCGTCTCTCCATCTATCCACCCATCCATCCATCCATCTACTCATTCATCCATCCATTCATTCATTGTCTGCCTTTTTCCATGAATTTTTTAAGGTGGCTTAGAACAACACATAAAATATAGAGAGAAAATAAATAAACCAACAGAATAATGAACAAGCCACACAGAGAAAGTAGGTGAGAATGAAAAAGAGAGAGCTCGACTAGGCACGTAAAGTAGAACCAGGGATTTGATTTATACAAGTATGCATTCCAAATGGCCCTAGGTACTTGCCAAATGAGGGGCATACATTTGGTATGTTAAGATGTTGGGTTTCTTGTGCTCCCAAGGTGGCCTCTATTTGTACAGAAATTTCTACTGCCTAAAGTCTAACTAGGGGAATGCCCTAAGGTATTTACTGTACACTACATCAAATATTTGATGGCATTTGAATAGACATTGACAAATACAGTCCATCTTCCAATTTATCCTTCATCAGCATCTAGAGTGAGTTGAGCAATGGAGATGAGATGAGACTCATTAAAGTCAAGTCAGGTTTCAAATACTTTCTCCTGAAAATCCATTTTACTCCTTTGCTGTTAGCAGCATTTACTACAGGAAAATGTATACTTAACATTTAGCCAAAAATAAAAACCTCTGCAAAATACCTAAATATAGATTGCTTCATTACCTTCAAATCAGCCTGAAAATGCAGAGGCTGACGCTCAGAAGGAATCAAGTGGCTGTGTAACCGCAGTGCAGTCTGCAATCAGAAGGAATTACAATTATGGCACAGGGAACTAATCCTGGAAAATCAAAACACAGTTAGGCAGCCACTAAATCCCATTATAAAATATAATCATCATCATTAGGCCTTTTTTTCCCAGAAAATGAAGACTTGGCGACATTATGCCATCCCTTAACCATTTTCCATAGCAGGGTCATTATTCTTTATGGCACTACTAAATATACCAGTCATTTTACAAATCCCAAGTTCACCTTCCAAATGCATAATCTTGTCCTTCTGTGTAAAGTTAATCAAAGTTGTAAAAGTGCTTTATTCCATATCTTTATTTTTCCCCACGGGGATGGGGGCGTAAAAGTGTGATGCATTGGAGGAGAATCACAGAACCCAGCTAAAAAACCTTGAGATGTTATTGTCTCCTCCCTGTACTCAAAAAGGATCCACACAGAGATTAACCCTCTCCTGGGAAAGAGACATCTGTGTTTTCGGAGAAGAGCATGCTTTATTGATAGGAAGTTCTTTATGTCTAGCCTGACTTCCTCATGCTACACTAATGTCTGTGTCCTTAACTGAAAATATAAAAGAAACTGGGTAACATCTTCTATGGGCTCTTAAAATGCTCTGAGACCATAATCAAACTTCATAACACCAGTGGCAAAGAAGTCAAGAATGGTGCTAATTTTCCCGAGATTCCCAACTCTTCCAAAACATGACAGAATCAGATCACACTGAAGATTTTCTTTAGGGCACAGACTGTTTCATCCTGTTTTGTGCCTGCACAATACAGCACATTTATGGACGCACAATGAACATTCATAAATCTTCGTTGAAAGAATGAGTAAATCAATGAATCAATACTTCCCGAGGTCAATACAAACCACTTTAGACAATGAAACCAAAATATCCATCATTCATCTCTCTCAATTCTCATTCGCATGAGGAAGGACAACATAAACAGCAAGTTCTCAGTGAAGTATTTCTAGGTTGAACTACATGAAACTGCTATTTTTTTTGTAGGTCAAAAACAGTAGAATATCAGCAGTATCCTAATATTTGCACTCTTCTGCTGATATTTGAGACTTTTTTTTCTTTAGTGACATCAGAAAAAGTAGCTTTAGATGAATTGGGGATATATAAGTAGCATCTCACCTTGGGAAAATTGCTAAGTGAAGACCAGATAAAAAGCTAAAATATTCAGTTTGGGAATGCACTCTTTGGATTAAAGGATAAAACTCTGGTCACTGGTAGATGCTTCTTTTAGTGTTCTCCCAGCAAGATGAGGCATTTAGACGAATAAAGCAGTGGGATCCATCTTCTGTTGACTTAGCCTGAAGACCTAATGAATCAGCTAAAAATGAGTGTCAGAAGACCTGAATAGACATTTTTCCAAAGAAGACTTACAAATGGTCAATAGATATATGAAGAGGTGCTCAACATCACTAGTCATCAGGAAAATGCAAGTCAAAACCACAATGAGATATCACCTCACATCCATCAGAATGGCTATCATCAGAGTCAAGATAAGTTTTGACGAGATGCGAGAAAAGGTAACCCTTGTGCACTGTTGGTGGGAACGTAAATTGGTGCAGCCACTATGGAGGTTCCTCAAAAAATTAAAAATAGAACTACCATTGGATCCAGCAATCACATTTCTGGGTATGTGTCCAAAGGAAACAAAACACTGACTAGAAAAGATATCTGCACCCTCATGTTCACAGCAGCATTATTTACAATAGTCAAGACATGGAAACAACCTAAGTGTCTATCGACAGAAAAATGGATGAAGAAGATGTGCTGTAGATATACAATGGAATAATATTCAGCCATGATAAAGATGGAAATTTTGCCATTTGCGACAATGTGGATGGACCTTGAGAGCATTAGGCTAAATGAGATAAGTCAGACAGACAAAGACAAATACTGTATGATCTCACTTATATGTGGAATCTTAAAAAAAAAAAGATGAATGTATAGAAACAGAACAGTTTGATGGTCGCCAGAGGTGGGGTTGGGGGTTGGGCAAAATGGGTGAAAGTGATCAAAAGGTACAAACTTCCAGCTATAAGATAAATAAGTGTTGGGGATGTAATGTAGAACATGGTGACTGTAGTTAATAATACTGTACTGTATACTTGAAAAAGTTGTTAAGAGGGTAGATCTTAAAAGGTCTCATCACAAGAAAAAAAAACTGTAGCTATGTGAGGTGACGGATGTTAACTAAACTTATTGTGGTGATCATTGTATCAAATTATCATGTTGTACATCTAAAACTAGTACATTGTTGTATGTGAATTATATCCCAATTAAAAACAAAAAAACAATGAATGCCAACTCTGACAGAGAGCCTGAAGGAGATGGGTCTGTGATAAGAATGGAAGTTAAACCCTGACCAAGGATGAGCCCTGTTGTGCTTGTTCAGATGATGTTTTCAGACCTGACCTGATGTTGGCTTCTTTGGTGAGCCAAACACTGAGGAAAGGCTAAGGAGAATCTAAATAATGGCCCCCAAAGATGTCCATGTCCTAACCCCTGCCCCAGTGGATGTGTGACCTTATGAAGCAAAAGGGACCTTGCAGATGTGGTCAGGTCAAGGATTTCGAGATGAGGAGATTATCCTGGATTATCTGGGTGGTGCTGATGTACTCAAAAGGGTCCTAATAAACGGAACGTGGGAGAGTCAGAGAAGGAGATGCGACAATGGAAACAGAGTAATTTGAAGATGCTACACTGCTGGCTTTGAAGAGGCTGTGAACCACAGAATGCAGGCAGCCTCTAGAAGCTGGAAATGGCAAAGGAATAGATTCAGCCCTACAGCTTCCAGAGGCAGGCGTAGCTCTGCCAACACCTTCATTGTAGCCCAGTGAGATCCATTTCTGAATTCTGATATCCAGAACTGCACAAAATAAATTTGTGTTGTCTTAAGCCACTGAGTTTGTGGGAATTTGTTACAGCAGCACTGGGAAACTGATATAAAATATTTTTCAGGGCCTATATCACTAGGCACATACATCTTTGGAGAAGATGTTGGACAGTGAGACTATTTAGTGTCAGAGTTAAAAATGGAAACTTAGAAAGATGGGGACTCCTACTTTATTTGTCAACAGCCAACCCAATAAATGTGCATCTCTTTAATACCTTCACCTAACCTTTATTTGTCAGTTAGGACTGGGCTAGTTTGTCTTCTTCTCCTTTCTCTGTTCCTCTAATTGACACACCTTCCTCGAAAGAAGGATGTGGTGAGTTAACGTAGACACCTGACCACTAGTGGGGGCTTCCATTCAGTGAGAGAAAGCACGCGGCTCCTTTCTGCAGTTAGGACAAGTTTGAGACACATAAATATGAATGAAGGGACTTACTTTGGGGCCAACAAACTAGCAAGGATTCAGAATAAGGAATGTGAAAGAGGCAAACACATAATCTTTACAAGTAGGTTGACCAGCCATCCCAGTCTCCCCAAACTGGGGCTTTCCTCGGACATGGACTTTCCATGCTAAACCCCAAAAAGTTCTTGGCAAACCAGGATGTGTCAGTCATCCTATTTCAAAATAAACATAAATTTGTTCATGGAAGAGGGGGAAAGGATTGAAATTAACAACCTGATCGGCAATTAAATAATTCATTTGTTCAACAAATTGTGTTACATATCTGTGATGGCTTAATTCTGTGTTATGGTGCTTAGGATAAAAAGTTGTGATACTGACTACTCTCAATAAATATATCATCTATTGGAAATAACATATATATGTTATTAGCATATAACATATTTATATACAGAGAGAAGAAGAGAGAGAGAAACCACCTATGAAAAACCTTAAAAGAACAAAAACATAGACTCTAAAGATTTTTATTTTTTAATGAAAGATCGTTGGGTAACACTTTTATTTGTCTTCGATAGCTCAGTGGGCTCTTCTGACACAATGAGGGTACCACTAAAATAGATCAAAAGGCAGAAATTGAAACAGATGTGCTCCCATACTTAAGGAGGACATTTTGCTCTGACAACTTATTGGGTTCATTCAGGGGGAAAGCATCCCACAGCAGGGCATCGTGAAATGGCAAAGAGCTACATTTTGCCGAATGAGAGATGCAGTTTGGGTGACCTTTCGCTGCTAGGTCCAGTTTCTAGAGGGATAAAATTAGGTTAAAAAGAACCATTCTCATTTTCTCTCTTTTTGGTTGTTTCTTCCCCTATCATTTGTGGAGACCCAGCCAGTCTGAATGTCTGGTGGAGAGAGGCATTGATTGGGAGCTACCACCCCATCCCATGCCTTCCCTCATTCACAGAGTCACACAGTGCCTTGCTCATGAGGGGCATGTTATTTCTTCCTACTGTTTTCCTTGTTTAAAGATGATGTTTCTTTGCGTACCTACGGACAGAGAGTGCAGCCATGAATTCAAAGTTCTAGACTGCTGTTGACCTGGTTAACTTGAGATTCTACATCTGTTGAATTTCTGTAAGTAAATATATTTATCAAAGTCTATGATAAGTGCATAGGGTCTGTTTTAATGTATGATAATAATGAATTTAAAGAGTAACCCAGAAAATGTCAATTATGGCTTCAACAGGGGACAACTGGTGCACCATCACAGTGCAAGACTGCAAGTTACTCACATCACTAATTTCAATACCACGGCCAACTGGAAGTATTAGGAAAGATAACCTCCATGTAACTCCATTTGCCAATCAGAGAAAGACGTGAAATTGGATTCTTCTCTGAACTGTCATCTCGCGAGGGCAGGTGCTGGCTAACGTCAGAAAAGACAGTCTAAGAGACAACATGGAGGCACGTGAAGAACACGTGGCCAAAAAGATGCAGTGTGTCTTCACCAGATGAGGAATAGCTGAACTTTGTGCTTACAAATTGCTGACTCTTCAGTCTCTGCTCCTGGTGGACTGCCCATGAGGCGGTGTTTTTAAGAGCATCGAAAAGAGATGGAAGGAGGAAAAGGAAGTAGCATTTGTCAGGAGCCAGATTCTGAAAGATGAGAGTTAACCTTTGGCAACGGCAAAATGGTGGGAAATAAAAAGAAGAGGTGGAAGCCAGAAGTGACTGATCTGGCATCCCAATTTGGCCCTTGGTAAGCTCTGTGCAAAGAGCAGTTTCTTCAGCAGCTCCAAGCCCAGTTTCCTCGTTGGTGAGATGGAGATAACGATGCCTGCATTACAGCACTGGGGGAAGGCGTGTAGTTACTAGCTAACACAACTTGGAGAAGTTCGGCTTGTAGGGTGATGTTGGCAAAGGGGATGCTAAAAAAACCAGGTGGTTGAAACCAGGAAGAACAGACAGCAGAAATCATGACCTGTGACACGACATTGCAGTTTAGCCCTGTGGCTTTCAAAGTGTGGTTCCAGACCAGCTGCGTCAGCATCTCCTGAGAGCTTCTTAGAAATGCAAATTCTCAGGCCCAAGCCAGACCTGCTCAATCAGGCACTCTGGGGATTGGGCAGGTGGGGCGGAGGGAGTGGATTCAGCAATGAGTATTTTAACAAGCACTGCAGGGGATTACAATGCATGTTCAAGTTTGATCTCCATTGCTTTAGAAGGAGGTTAAAACATCAGCAGATGAAAGTAAATCCCCAGTCTTGGAGAAACTGAGGGACTAGTCAAGTTTGCAAGAAAAGATTTGAGGCATGAGCAACAAGACAGGTCTTTCCCTGTTACCCTGGTGTGTGAGATGGTGTGGAGCAGAGTTGGGAACCAGGTTCACAAACAAGGCAGAATTCCCTTGACTGGCGTTAAAACAGAAGTCTGGCAGGTTCAGGTGGAAGGTTGGCCTGAAGCTGAATGCAGGTGAAGGACTAGATGTCGCTAGAACCGGTGCTAGGATGAGACTGAATGTATAGAAGGGAGCCGGGCGGGCCTAGTTGCTGGGAAGTCCACCGCAACATTCTTTTTATTTACCCTCGCTCTAGACCAGAGACACCCTAACCTTTTTTGGTTTATCCTTATGTAATACCTCCTGCCCACCTTCCTTCTGCTCCAACCCTCCTGATGTTGATTGCTTTACTTAGATCTTCTTATGAAGTTGTTCCTCTTGTCAATATTGTTGACTTAGAGTTGGTTTTCAGTTATCCCTCTTGAGGTTCGAAGGCTAGAATCATGCTCAGAGAATTCCAAGTACAAGTATGCTACAGTTTCATAGAAAGATTGGATTATGTTTTCTCTTTAGTTTCCAACATGAATGCTTAGCACTTTCTGGTGTCCGAGACCTCTCAGTGTGTTAGGTCATCATCCATAAGCAGCAGTGGACAGAAGCAGAATTCCGTACACAGGGGGCTGGGATTCTGAGACCTGGGATCTTGTTCCATCCCTGAACCCATTCCCTCTGTGACCTGTGGGAAGACCCACAATGTCAGGGCTTTAAGTTCTTCATCTGAGAATGAAGGTACTTGAGTCAAAATGTACACAATCTTTTTGAGATCTCTAATTCCACAATCTATACTATTGGTTCCCATTCTTGAGTCATACTAGTACCTAAGAGCTTCACTCAAAATCTTAAAGGCGTGGTTAAGACTCAGCTATAAATGTGCACAGTGCATGATGTGCTTTTATTTTGCTGTTTTGGACAAATGCAATACCCCATCCCCCAAGAGTTATGAGGTAGCTCTCTCCTGAATCCGAATGTCTTACTTTAGACTGCTATAACAAAAATATCATAGACTGAGTGGCTTATAAACAACAGAAATTTTTTTCTCCAAGTTTTGGAGTCTGGGAGGTCCAAGATCAAGGTGCTAGCTGATTTGGTGTCTGTTAAGGACCTGCTTCCTGGTTCATAGACGGCCGTCTTCCTGCTGTGTCCTCACAGGGTGGAAGGGGTGAGGGAGCTCTCTGGGGTGTCTTTTATAAGGGCTCCACCCTCATGACCTGATCATCCTCCAAAGGTCCCACCTCCTAATACTATCACATTGTGGGTCAGGATTCAACATACAAATTTTGGGGGGACACAAACATTCAGTGTATTGCACTGAATGACTGATTTTATTATCTACTGAGGAAAAGCAAACCAGCTGCTAGCAGAAGTTTAAAAAAATTGGACAGAGGAACATAGTTCTTGCATGAGATTCATTTCTCAGTCACCAAGAAAAGCTCTCATTAGATGTATCTGTAGCTTAACTAAGTCTTTTGGGCAGAGGTAAAAAGATGACCTTTAAAATAAAATTGACATTGCTCAAGTCAGAGACAAAACTGATTTTCTCAGTCTTATTGCAGCATGGCACAGAATCTATAAGAGAATATCTGATTTTATACTAAGCATAGGAGGCAGAATTGTAAGAAAGCCCCCAAGAGTCCACCTGCAAGTCTGCACGTCCTGTATCGTCCCTGCCTTTGAGTGTAGGAGCAGTGTTTGCGTGTGATGGGTGTCACTCCAGTGATTAGGTTATGTTATATAGCAGAAGTGAAAGGTTTTTAGTTGACGTCATTTTGTAGATGTGATTAAGGTTCCTAACCCATTGACTTTCAGTTAATCAAGAGGACGGACCTGACCAATTCAGTGAAGCTTTTCAAAAAGAGTTCTCAAGGCAAAAGATTTGAGACAGCACAGTCTCTCCTGCTAGCCCTGCAAAGGCAAGTCACCAGGAGCTCTACAGCCGCGAGGAAGTGAATCCTACCAACAGCCAGAGAGCTTGGAAGAGAGTCCAGCACTCAGATGAGAACACAGCCCCTATTGACACCTTATTTGCAGCCTCGTGAAACCGGCAGAAGACCCACCTAAGCCATGCATGGACTCCTGCCCTACAAGATAATAAACGTCTGCTGTTTTAAGTTTCCAAGTTTGTAGTGACTTATTACAGAGAATTAGAACACTAACACAGTTAGCTTGTGATTACAGACTGAGGAAAAAGACAGCTGAGAGTATTTAGATGAAGTGTGATGAATATACCATTTTTGCAGTCTTGAGAAAGGAAAGATGATTTCAGTGCATACTATGATTAAAAATAATGTGTTTAGTATTCTATTGTTAATCTGGTAATAAAGGTCATTATTAATGGATGGATATCCAAAGGTAGCATATAAGGAATAGTTCCGGTAAAAATACAAGAATCATCTGGAATAATGATTGCAGAGTAGAAGAGAAGGGAGGAGAAAAAGAGAGTCATCCAACACTAGCTCTTCCTCCAGTAGATTTTAGGAGACCGAGGCAGTGGTTCCCCGATGCTGTAAACAGGCTGGAGTTGGCAGCCGAGATGTCTTTGATTTGACACTTCCTTCAGATCAATTCCCAGCTGGTCCCCTATAAATGGTCTGGGTCTCCATCCAGAAACCCCCTTCCCTGTTGCCCCTGGCCAGTCATTGCCAAATTTCTTACTGGGTCCCTGGAGGCAAAGACACGAGACAGACCACATGATGACGAGAGTTCTGATTTCTCAGAATATTCCTACTACATTGTAAAGGAGGAAAAATTCTCCTCTGTCCTCTTTGGGTCTCTGGCTGGAGCTGAAAATTAAGCTGACAGAAGAGAGATTAACAGGAGAAAAACATACACATTTTATTAAATGTTGGCATGGGAGCCTTCACAAGAGAATAAAGACCCAAAGAAGTGACTGGAGCAGGAAACTTTTGTATCTTTCAGACAAAGAATAAATTTATGAAGAATTGACAAGAAAAAGGGGTATGGGCTAGAGGTAGTAAGCAGTGAAGAAGTAACTAGGAAGCCGAGGGTGAGTTTAACAAGGTTGGTTTATACAGATTTCTCAGCCTCAATTCTTGTCTTTGGTGATAAGAATGTCTTCTGGTACAGGAAGGGGACCTTGACTCACGCGGGAGTTTCATGACCTATTTTAGAGAAGAAGGGCAAGATGGGGGAGGAGTCAGAGTGACCTTCCTGCTTCTGCCATCTACTCAAAATCCTTCAGCTGAAAGTAGTCAACATGCCGAGGTACCATATTTTGGGGTAACATGTTCTGCACCCCATTAACAGCGTGGCAGGACTAAGAGCCCCAAACAAAATGAAAATGGTTTTGTTGACAAGCATTATCAATTTTTAAAAAAGATTTATAACAAGCTTGACATTCAAGCTCCATTTTGAGTCTGCATCCGAAGGAAACGAAAAAGGTCAGGAAACTGTCAGACTTCCACCAAGACAAGCTCACAACATCATAAAATAACGTTTTATCTCGTAATTGTTTTCTCAGTGAAAATTTGAAATACATCTCTAGGGGGAACTAGGTAGGTGTAAGTTTGTCAATAAATCTTCCTTGGGAAGGTTGTAGGTTATTTTTTTCCCTAAAAATAAGTCCATTCTATGAAAAAGTCTTTTAAAGGATAATTTTCAAAGAAAAGGTAAAATCATGACTCTTAGACACATATAAAATGAACAAGTGTTCAAGGTGGCATTTAATTCATTATTGGTAAGTGAACCACGGGTAAGGTGGTACAATGCCTTTGAAGATTCATAGGTCAAAAATATTGAAACGAATGTGCAAATGGAGGGAAACTAAACTTCCACTTTTGTGGGGGAGGGAAGTCATCAGTTTCCAAGGTAGGGAGTTTGCATGCCTATCGACAAGAATCATTTTGCGTTACTCTTCGTCATTCGCTACTTGCTGAGTTGTAAAACCCGCTCAAAGGCAATGCAAGGCACCGAGCTCTGTAGGATCAGATAAGCAGGAAGAATGGGGTGGAAACAGTGTATGCTTTCCTGTGGAAGCACAAAGGTTGCCCTACACATGCTTTATTTGATGAATTACTGTGATCATACTTGACAATCTTTAATTTTTCATTTTGCTGCAAGCAAAATAAAAGCTCCGCAAGCCTGAAATTTTTGGAGCAATCTTACTGGTGGATGGCTTCAACAGGAGACAACCCAATCTGCTCGACACCAGTGATTCTCCTTGTTTTAAATTCAGAATATTATCCTACAGCTTGGCTTTCCCTTATTTTCTAAAGTTGCCCATAATGACTTTTGGTTGCTCCTAGAAAATGAACTAGAACATGAGGAAAATAAATTTGCCACCGATGAGGTTTTTCAAAGTAATTTGTGGCAGGCTTTAAGGATAATCCCGAGCGAAGACTTCAAAACATAACTGGAGCATTTACAGTGCCCTCAAGAGCTTCAAAGGATGATTTTTTGAAGGGGATAATGCACATTTGTGTTTACTGAAAATAAGTGAGTTTAACTTTCGAGTCACACGTTGTTCAGAATGAAAACAGCATTGGCTTTAACACAAATCAAATGGGAAACAATGAAGTTCCTCAGGAGCTGGGTTTAGGGGATAGAGAGTTGTGAGAAAAATGTGCTTCAAAGAAAACTATGCTTTGTCCACACAGAGCACACTTTCCTGAGTTATCCAAACTATGTTACACTTCTGTAAATTGTAGGTAACAGATAGGAAGGCAAAGTAATTCTTAGAGACTGGAAGGTTCATTCTGTCCCAAACAAAAACTTATGTCCACCATCATTGATGTTGTGAGATAAGCTTAGTGTCTCCTCTTGAGAAGAATTACACACAACTCCTCTTAGTTTATCAGCAAGAGGAGGGGGTCAGGATGATCCACGCTTGTGACAGGCAGGAAATTCTGCCTTAGTGGGATGTTCTGTCCACATTGGTTAGGAGAGCTATCTCTTTCCACTCTGACTTTCTCTCCTTCATATTGGACCAAGTACCAGATGACGCTGGAGTGGACAGAGCATTTTGGGGACCCAGAGAAGAGGAAGGGAGTTGGGAATACATTTAGTTTGGATGCCTGTGTCCATAGTCACTTCCATGTAATGTTAAATTTGGCTAGCTTTCCTGGTGAATCATGGTTTGACTTCCAGAAATACTCCTGCTGACTTGGGCCCTACTTCAACTGATGTTGCGACAGAAAGGGGTGAGACCGTAGGTCCTGTCAGGATATGAAAACTCTCAGTGTCCACCACTGGGAGCAGACAGGTAAAGGAGGAGAAATAAGCCTTCAAATGTACAGGGACAGAGCTATTTTGTGGCTTTTCACCCCGAATATTTGATGTGCAATAATTAGAAGAAAGCATCCCATTCTCATCAATGCCCAGGAAAGATGGAAGTTCTGTCTTGTCAGAAGTACACTACATCATATAGTATACTAAAGAATAAACACATAATGTTTGTTTTCTTTTCTTCTTTTTGTTCTTAAAAAATAGAACTGGGTGAATTCTTGTGTTTGTATAGCCAGAGCCCACTGTAGTAGGACCACAAATGGCAAATGCACCTGTAAGGGCTCATGTATATGAGAAAGCTGACATCAGCATCCACATTTCGTCCTATCTTAAAAATCTCCCTGATGAGATCTCAAGAATATCAATCATAAACTGTGAAATTGGAAGAAGTTTTTCAAACTATAATTAATTTGAAAATTCAATCATACCGCCCACTCCCAAATAAGGGGTTCAAGTAACTATGTGAACAGCTCAGGCTTCTCCAGCCATTACTGGTGATTTCCTCCGGAGGGTTCTTTTCGTATATCTCTCTCTGGGAACTAGAAGATGGAGGTCACCCATCATCATGGCAAGTGGCTCAAAAAACGACAAGGTTCAGCTTTACCTGAGCCCTGAGCTCTCGGAAAATAGCACAGCTTAGCAAATTCCCCTACCCTTTTACAGTCCAGGAAATGACTAACTGCAAAGGACTACCCTGCTCTTGAATATTCCCAGAGGGGACCCCTCTCCTTCCTTCCTTACCACTGGTAGAGGACAAGGATAACTCCCTTGTCTGCTTGCCACTGCCAACTGCCAGGCTCCAGTCCTTTTCCTTGAGACAGTCCTCATTAGTGAACATTCCCCCTATTACAGTAGCCTCAATAGAATCACCTCTGCAATTTTCCGGCACTTTTTTTGTCTTTCACAAAGGGAACGAGACATTCTAATGCTGGCCACAGACTGACAAGAGTTACAGAAGCCAAAAGATGAGTTCCTGCGATGTGGGGAATCTTGAGGGTGATGTAAGGGATGAGAAATGAGTTTACAAAATTTGGAGATTAGCAGAAAATTAGGCTGTAGGAGAATGCTCAGCGTGTCATTTCTAACATTCAAATATATTCTTGTCACCACACCATACTGAGATTCCCCTGGCCACTTATTGCTCCGTGTTGGAAATCCAAGTTCCATAGGTCACTACAGATCCGGCATCATCTCTACACATATCCAGAGACTCAGCCAAATGCTGACAATTTGCAGAAGGAGCCCCGCCCCTTGCGTGCACGCTTCCCTCTGCTTAAAAACCCTTCCCCAGAGACTCCATCTGGACACTCTTTGCAAGCCCTGATCCTTCAACTCTCCATTCAATACCATGACACTGTCTTTCCTTGTCCATTTCCCTGTGGTGTGCCTGTCCATAAAAAGGGCACAGTATTTGCATCTCGTGGCAATGATAAGTTAGCCTGGGGCAGAGGCCACCAGTAAATGCAAAGGCTTAATTGCTGAGTGAAGGAGGATTGATCCTGGCTAGGGAGCCATTGTAAGTGAAAGGGTCCAGGATATGCTGCTGTGGCATGAAAAAGCTGGAGGCCTTTTTGGGGAGGCTGGAGGCTACAGCCTCACAAAAGGCCGTTTTGACCTGGAGGCATTTGACAATAAACTGGTTTTGTTTTTATTTTTCCTGAACTCCCTTATCTGCCTAAAAGCAGAACCTCCGAGAAGAACCCAAGAGAAAGCCATTGTCATAAATCTCCTCCCCCGGGAATAACGAGGGCAGAAGGACTCTTATCACTGGAGACTAGCAGTCAGCACCACACACAGGCAGACATTGTCACTAAACTCTCACACCTCCCATCTATTCTCCTAAGGGCCCAGGATCTTCCCTGAAAGCATTCGTCTTCCTTTAGAGCCCCCTTCCTCCTGCCCTTCTCCTATTAAGATGATATAGAAGCCCCAAATTCTACCTGCCTCCTTGAGTCACATTTGTTTCATGAATTCCCTTATATAAAAATCGGACTTTTCTCTTGCTAATCTATGTTTTGTCAGTTAAATTCACAGCCCTCCCGTTACAGAACCTAAGCGGGCAGAGGAAAAGTTTTTCCTCCTTGACATGAGCCACAGGGAAGAGAATGGCTGCTTTTATTTCTAAATCGACACATGGAAATAAGCTTATAGTACTGATGTATATTAAAAAGTAACAAGCGCCAAATGTCTTTTAAAAGGAATGATACTTATCAAAAACTATGTATTTCTACATACCTGCATTATACATGTACGTGTGAAGCCAAAACATGATATTCTCTTAAGTGGATAAGAAAACCTTCTGGAATTCACAATCTTGTTTCTATTAATTTTTAACATTTTTATTAGAATATAATTTACACATCATAAAGCTCACTCATTTAAAGTGTGCCATTCAATGTATTCCTATTAACTTTATTTTTAGTTGTAGTAAAAAACACAACATGAGATTTACCATCTAGACAATTTTTAAGTGTACTGTTCAGTAGTGTTAAGTATATTCACATTGTTGTGCAACAGACCTCTGGAACTTTTTTTTTAAATAGTGAATCTACTAAATACATATGTATTTTTAGGACTTTATATTTTTAGAGCAGTTTTAGGTTTACAATAAAATTGAGGGGGAGGTACTGAGAGTTGCCATGTATCCCACGCCCCCACACATGCATAACCTCCCCTGTTATCAACGTCTCCGCCAGAGTGGTACCTTTTTTTTTTTTTTTTTTACCAGGAATGAACCTACATGATGACACGTCATCATCATCCAAAGTCCATAGTTCTAGAACTAGGGTTCACTCTTGGTGCTATACACCCTACAGATCCGGACAAATGCATAATGACGTGTATCCACCATTATAACATCATACCGAATAGTTTCACCGACGTAAAAATCCTTTATGCTCCACCTCTTCGTTTCTCCCTCTGTCCAACCCCTGGCAACCACTGATCATTTATCTGTCAGTATAGTTTTGCATTTTTCCAGAATGTCATAGAGTTGGAATCACACAGTATGTAGCCTTTTCAGATTGGCTTCATTTATTTAATAATATGCAGTTAAGATTCCTCCATGTCTTTTCACGACTTGATGGCTCATTTCTTTTCAGCATTGAATAATATCCTACTGTCTAGATGTACCACAGTTTATCCATTCACCTACTGAAAGGCATCTTGGGTGCTTCCAAATTTTAGCAGTTATGAGTAAACCTGCTATAAACATCTCATCTGGGAGCAGGTTTTTGTGTGGACATAAATTTTCAATTTCTTTGCGTGAATACTAAAGAGCTCAATTGCTAGATCAGATGATGAGCATGTTCAGTTTTGTAAGAAACCACCAAACTGTCTTCCAAAGTGGCTGTACAACTTTGTATTCCCACCAGCAATAAATGAGAGTTCTTGTCCCTTCTCTGGAATATTCTCATCTTGCAAAACTGAAAATCTATACCCATTGAACACCATCTCCCCATTTCCCTCTCCCCTTGAGCCCTTGGTAACCACCATTCTACTTTCTATTTTTGTGAGTTTGGCTACTCTAGATACCTCAGATGAGTGGAATCATACAGTATTTGTCCTTTTGTGATTGGCGTATTTCACTTAGCATAATGTACTCAAGGTTCACCCATGTTATAGGATGTGACAGAATATTCTTAATTTTGTCGTTGTGGTTGTTATTGTTGAGATAGATTTGCCCTGAGCTAACATCTGTGCCAATTTTCCTCTATTTTGTATGTGGATCACTGCCACAGCATGGCAGACAAGTGGTGTAGGTCTACAGCCCAGATCCAAACCTGTGAACCCTGGCCACTGAAGTGGAGCATGCCAAACTTAACAACTATGCCACTGGGGCCAGCCCCTGTTCTTCCCTTTTTAAGGATGAATAATATTCTGTTTTATGTATACACTGCATCTTCTTTATCCACTCATCTGTTGATGGACACATAGGTTGTTTCCATGTCTTGGCTGTTGTGAATAATGCTGCAAAGAACATGGGAGTTCCTTTGAACTCAAAGAATTCTTTTGGATATATACCCAGAAGTGGGATTGTTGGATATTTTCTTTTCTTAAGGAAAATGGGCAACATATAGTTAAAATCAGCTTCAAGAAATGAAATTGCTGACATTCAGATCCATTTGGATAAAGATAAGATAAAGATCCCTAGAGAAGAATGCTTCCACTACATTTATTTCTCCAGAGATTCGTAAATAGAAATAAATTCAAGCATTGGTTACCACTATTTGAGTAGACCGAGCCCCTGGAAGCCATGCAAATTATGTATTTTCAGTATCATGGGTGACTTCATTTCTATACATTTTTCATTTGAACAGTGTTTCCACCAAATCAAGTTTTTGTTTGTTTGTAGTTCTATTATATTACATGAATAATGGTATGTCGGGTTATATATATGCTACATTGTTTATAATAATGTACATGACGAGGAGACGATGGTCATGTAATAGTCACTTGAAACCAGCCATTATGATAAGGCAGGAAAGTCTGCAAAAAGTACAACCCAATGACTTAATGCGTTACTTAAATAAAGCCTTCAAGCCTGGAGCTAATTGTTTAAACAACTGGGGTTCTTTTCCAAAAGCTAAGATTCATTCTAATTTGAAAGGAGCAGGACCAGAGATTAAGATGGAGATGCCCATGGAAGGAGGATAGGCATTTGTTAGAGGTGTTAGGACATGTCAGACACATAGCCTCTGGCTGCTTATCTCTCAGTAAAATGAGCAGGCATTAACGGATGGAGATGCATCTCCCCTTTCCATTGTTTCTTTTAGCCAGGAGCCACATACCATGACTGGATTCGGCTACTGTTTCTTTCTATCACTATGGTATAATAAAAAAATGTATTCGCTCCTTGCCTTCTGGCACAGAGCTCCTAAAGCCCTTGGAATTTCCCGAGTGACAGGAACGTCTTTTGTTATTTATAATGAGCCCCTTCCAACCACACCTGAGTTTCTGCTAATGAGGTGACTCAAGTTGGGGCCCCTAGATGGCTTCAGAATGGGGGCTAGTCACCAGAAAGATGAAGTGATTGGAGGGTTGAAGCTTTCAGCCTCACCCTGACCTCTGGAAGTTGAGTTCTATAAAAACTCTTGAGCAATCTCAATGAGATTTGGGGAGCTTCCAGGTTGGTGAACACGTTGATGGGCTGGGAGCATGACACACCTGGAGAAGGCATTGAAAGTCCACACCACCCATCTCCCCCATTCCTTGCCCTATGCTGATCTTCCATTTGGCTGTTCCTGAGTTGTATCCTTTATAATAAACTGGTAATAGTCAGTAAACTGTTTTCGTGAGTTCTGCGAGCTGTTCTAGCAAGTTATTGAACCCAAGAGGGAGGATGTGGGAACCTCCAAATTTGTAGCTGACTAGGCAGAAGTGAGGATCACTTAGGCACCCCATTTGCAGCTGGCATCTGAAGTGGGGCCAGTCTTGTGAGACTGAGCTCTTAACCTGTGGGGGCTGAGCTAACATTAGGAGTTAGTGTCTGAATTGAATTGAATTGAATTGTTGGGCACCCAGATGGTGTTGGAAAATGAGAGAATTGGTGCGGGGAAGTGACAGGTATTTGGTGTAAGAAGTGGTATTAGAAAACACCACACAGTCACAAATCTTGTTAAATTGCAATCTTGCAAATTCAGTCCAATTGTAATAATGGAGAGGAACAAGAAACAGCAGAGGGATTCCAGAATCTTCCCAGTGGCTGCATACTGAACAGAAGATGCATTAATTCTCAGCAGAACTTTGAAAAACATAGCCAGTCAGTTACCCTTGAGAGAGTAAGAATTAGGTTTTTTTCTAGTGAAAAAGGTGAATCTAACATTCCTGTTCAATATGCCACCTGAGTGTCTCAAAACTATGAAGTCAAGAGAACACATCTTTTCGAGTCAAATAGTTTGGAAGTGCAAGTCAGTAGAATTTTTATGAAAGCTTTACATAGAAAAAGAGTTTCATATTGGAAGGGCGAATTTCGAAATAGTCATGCAGATAATTATAGTCGTTATATGTTCTCCATGTCCATACATCTTATGCATCATTTGTAAGTTTCTCAACCAATCTTGATTTTGCCCTCCGTGGGTCTGGGGGCAATGTCTGAAAACATTTTTAACTGTCAGAAGTGGCAGAGGTATACTACTAGCATCTAGTAGGTGGAGACCAAGGATGCTGCTAAACATCCTACAAGGCACAGGACGGCCCCACAGCAAAAAGTTATCTAGCCCCAAATGTCAATAGTTCTGAGGTGGAGAATCTTGAAAAGCTGCCAGGCCTAAGATCCTAGTTTCTCCCTTGCCTCCTTTTTCTCAGGATTTCACTATATTATTTATTTTATAAAGGGGGAGGCAAGTAAAGCAAAAGTGACTTTTAAGAGAGGAAAGGAATATTTTAATGCAGTGTTATGAATTCTTAAATTTGAAACACCAGTTTTTGCATACTATGTATTAAACGGGGCAATAGGATTTCAGAAAACTGGTAGTGATAAGCCCAGTGTAGACAGTCTGTGAAACATCTTTGGGGAGAAATAGAAAAAAATGACAATATAACTGTTTTCCACCTTTATTTATTGAAGTTGATGGTTTTCTTTCTGAATAACTATCAGTAGGAGAATAACTAAAGAGAAGCTGTATGATCAGGTATGGAGCTGAAATGTTCCTTTGAAGCAAGTAACAATGAGTTATAGGCTACCCCTGATGAAAGCCCTCTGTCACTGGTAATAATAGAACAAAGAAAAATCTCTTTGAAATGAGCATTCTTGACTCTAAAGGCATGTTATCTTAAGAGTGCAGAAAAATATCAAGTGGAGAAAATATCCTCCAGGGTTCAACAGGTGTGATGTTTAGCTTCTCTTTAATGTGTGGCTTTATGAAAGAAAGTGGAATTGAATTTTTCTATGTTTCCTTCATTCTCACCAGGAGTGCTGTTACTGTCCAAGATGTGACATAGTTGAGGGAAATGTCGTCAATTCTAATTGAGGATCAAATCATAACTTGGTGGACCAAGATACATATAAAGACCTGGGGAATAGACTTCTCCAGTAAAAAGTTGTAAAGGGGGGAAAGAGGAAAGAAACAAGAACAGGGGTGATTCAAAACATTCATTGTGACACATCAACCTTGGTAATCCTCAAACTAGACACCCTTACTTTCAGGTCAATTCCTGATGATCCAGTTCTCTTAGCAACCAAGTAACATTGGAATATTTTAACCAAATTGATTACCTCTTTGTAGAATTATTTCAGTGGTTCAAAATAGCAGCTCAACCAGCCGTGTCTACATTTGGGGAGATTTATGACATTTAGCTAAGTGGATTCTGGTTGAACAAAATTGAGATTCAGACTCCTCTGGTGGGGGAAGCACCTTCCCTTATGTGATTATGCATCTGTGGGCTTCCAGTGAAGGAGTGTTCTCCTTGTAGAGTGTTGTTGAATTTGGTGTATAAAAGGTGTCGACACAAAATAACCAATAACCATGCTATAGATAAGAGAGATAGGTGAGTTTTACTTGAACCAAACTGAAGATTATAACCCCAGAAAGTCTTTTCCAGAAAGGGAGAAAGCATTCCAGAGAAGTATGGTTTTCAGTACAGTCTTATACCTTTGTAGAAAAAGGAATCATACATTAAGCACACCCAGACTACATACTCATCAAAGTTTCAAAGAGGTGTTCAGTTGCAAATTAGTAGGTCAACATGACCTTAATGTTGAGAAAGGGACTAATATGGGAGGATGCTACCAATAGGGTGTAGGAGTGGAAGTATGCGTTCTTATCTTAAGAGAGTGCATTCTTTAATGGTGAAAGCAGATGTACAATGAATGTTTGATAGGCCGTAATTCAAGCTTCTTTAGTTTAAGCCAACTCAGTTTTGAACCGGAATAGTTAGCCCATATGCCTCAGAATGTGAAAATCTCTTGTCAAAAGAATTCTCATCAGATAGGGAAGAATAAAATACGCGTTTGAATTTGAAAGGTGGAATAATAATGCCCTTAACGACAGCTTCTCTAGAGACATCATTGTCTTTCTATTTATATTTTTCAAATCAAGATCATAATTGTAAAACTATGTGTAGTCTGTCTGTAGTAATATAACTAAATTAGAATTCCATTTGGATATAAAAGTTCAGATAATGTTTTAGCAACCTACCATAGAAATCATGTGGATAGTTGTGTGATCACTGGCATGGTGGGGGGAGGGGCGTCTAATGACCTCAGATTGACATGCATGCCTTTTATGTCTGCCCAATCCAGTAATCATTTTTTTTTCTGAACTAGGCATAAATCCTGCATCTTTTATGATTTCCTCAGTGGCTTGTACATTTTAACTGTGGCTCCTCAGTGCCATCTCAACTGTGTTGGCGTTCCATGCTTGGCTGGGTTTGAATTCATTGTAGGACTGGTGTTACAGTACATTACCTTGTTTTGATTTCTTTCAAACCAACTGTATGAGTAGTTATTTTTGCATCCCTGAGAGTTTGTTGTTTTAATATGCGCCTTCTTAACTAATGGAAAAGGTTTAATAAAGAAAAATGAATTGCAGTTCATGTAGCATGATAAGTAGAACAGTTATACAAATATATTTTTTAGTTCTTATCTCTATCTTAGTCTACTTTCCTCTCGACTTTTAGTTATAGTTGAAGCATGAAATCTAGATTTGGGAGTTGGAGCCATAGAATCTAATATGAAGAAAACAATTACAAAATTAAATATATAAAATATCTGTATAACCCAAAATATCTATTTTGTGTTTACTACTTAATGCCAATGGGCTAGGGGCTGGAAGTAAATTCCCTGTATAAGATGCATGTGGTTCCTACCTTGGATGTCTACATATAAAAAAATGAAGCTAGACTCCTGTCACACACTCTACACAAACTTAACTCAAAATTGATCATGAAGCTAAATGTAGGAGCTAAATTATGAAACTTTCAGAAGTGAACATCAATATTTCTTCATGACCTTGGGTTAGGCAATGATTTCCTAGATATGACACTAAAAGCACAAGTGACAAGAGAAAAGCTGGACTTCATCAAGATTAAAAATGTTTGCTCTTCAAAAGATACCATCAAGAAAGTGAAAAGAACTCGCAGACTAAGAGAAAATATTGGAAACTCGTGTATCCTATAAGAACTTTATTCAGAATATATAAATAACTCATAATGGAATAAAAGAATAAACAAATTAAAAATGCAAAGGAACGGAGTAGACATTTCTACAAAAAACATACCTGAATGACCGATACTCATATAAAAAGATGCTCAACATTTTTAGCCATCAGAGAGCTAAAAGTAAAAACCACAATGAGGTAACATGTCACATCCAATGAGACAGTTAAAATAAAAACAACAGACTATCACAAGTATTGACAAGGATGTAGAGAAATCGGGACCTTCCTAAATTGCTTGGGAATGTAAAATGGTACACTGCTTTGATAAAACAGGCCAACGATTTTTCAAAATGTTAAACATGGGATTATCGTCTGACCCAACAATTCCACTCCCAGGTGTCTATCCAGGAGAAATGAAAACATTTGTCCACACAAAATCTTGTATATGAATGTTCATAACAGCCATTAACTACCATAGCCCAAAGGTGGAAACAACCCAAATGTCCATCAACCAATGAATGCAGAGACAAATATATATGGAATATCCATGTAATGGAATATTATTCAGTCATAAAAAGGAATGAAGTACTGATAAATGCTATAACATGGGTGAATTTCTAGAAAAAAAGCCAGTCTCTAAAAACATATATTATAGAGGAATGGGGATTTATTGTTCGGTTGGTACAGCATTTTAGTTTTATAAGATGAAAAGAGTTCTGTGGATGAATGGTGGTGATGGTTGCACAATAATGTGAATATACTTAATGCCACTGAACTGTACACTTAAAAATGGTTAAGATGGTAATTTCCATATTATGTGTCTTTTATCACAATTAAAATTTTAAAAATATGTATTATATGATTCCATTTATATGAAATACCCAAAAAAGGCAAACTATGGAAACATAAAGTAGTTTGGTGATTGGCTGACACTGGGGGCAGGATGAGGTGGAAGGAATGGAGAGTGATTGCTAATGAGCATGAGTTTCTTTTGGCAATGATGGAAATATTCTAAAAGTAGGTTGTGGTGACAGTTGCACAACTCTATAAGTATACCAAAAGTCATTGAAATATACACTTAAAATAGGTGAGTTGTAGGATATGAAGGTTCTACCTCAATCAAGCTGTTAAAAAACCACAATGGTGTCTATATTTACGAAGCCATAATCATCAGTCTGTATCACCTTGGCTTAGTGGCTCATAACTGGCTGCTATTTCATTGAGGAGAGCCCTCAGCACCACAAATAACAGGAAAAGGAGGAAGAAAACTTTTCATGGTATGGGACTGGACCAGTGATGGAAAGCCTAATGGGTATGGACCAGATTGAGAAATGTTTCAGGAACTGAAAGTCAAAAGGTGTTTACTTAGGGCCAGGGGCCAAAGGCACCCAAAACCAAAAAAGGGATAGAGGAAACTGAAGGTAAACAGCCTTTTCAATTACCTTGGGCAAACCCAGCTGATTTCCAAATTATACATCATCCTCCTGAAACAGAAGTGTGACTCCAGTCTCACACAGTCCCAGCAAACCAACCACCTGCCAACTCATCACCTGCCAAAATCATCAGCTGATTGTTCTTGTTCTCCAGCAACCACGGAGTGGAGGGACTAAGTCCTAGTGATGATCATAATGGCAACTGAGGGGCAGAGATCTCTGCAATGCAGAGTAAAAGCTTTCAGGGAAGGCTTCCTTTCTACACAGGCACTCCAGAGCAATCATGAGAAGCTAACATTGGCTGCATACCCTGTTGGCTGGCCAACCAGGAATCCCGGCATCCTCATGGCAAGAGCCAGAGCTCTGTTCCCTGGGCGGACAAGATGTCTGAGGGAACATGGTGAGGGGTCCCAATCAGCTGTGCAGACTTATCCTGCTAATTCTTCCCATGAATGATGTACATAATCGAGGGCTGGCTGCTGTGCCAATCTGGTACCGAGACATAGAGTAAATTTCCTGAGAAATAAATGCCACTATGGCAGGTTTGGATGACCCTCCACTGAAAAAGTAATTCTCATTACCCCCAGGAGCAATCATCCGTAGCTTAGGAATGGTAGTTCTTCAGTAGATGCATGAACCTTTGGACACTGTTCCAACTCCTCAACTATCCTGAATGGCACTTAAAAAAATTTTTCTTTAAATGTATTCCTGAAACACTAATAGATTCCCTTAATTGCCTTTACTTACTGATCCCTTTATTTCTTAGCATTAACAACAGTGGAAATATCCACGGGATTACAATGGAAGCCATTTCGTTCTTTGTTTTAAAAGAACTAACAAATAATGCCTACCATACAGCTTATTTTTCATACTCCTTCCCCTAACAGAAGATGGGCCCACGGACTCTGGAACAAGATGGCCGTAAATAGAAAATCTTCAGTGGAGGTACCCTCTGTGCAAAATCTACCTGCCTCCGCTCCCTTGAATCAAACTCAGATTCAGAGAGGCATGAAAATATTATTAGTGAATTCTTGAAATAATTAATTATATAACTTAACAGTAGGATGCCTAGAGCAGAGTTCCTCAAGGCTACAGATCCTGGAGACATCTTATCTACCAGGTCTCTATCTTATCTACCATCTTATCTATGTACCCAATTTGATTTTGCCTGTCTGGTAGAGCCCAGTACTTACTTATCCCTCCTCTTACTTTTAAGAGCTCAATGCTCTCTTCAGACAGAGACCAACCAGTTATAACTACTTGGAGCCAAGGTAAAAATGACTGGCAATTTTGGCTTCACATAATTGTGTTTTAACAACGATTTTGAGCCTTGAGGTGTAGTAGTTTGAGTCAGGAAGTGGAGTTGTTAAGCGTGGGTTTAAATACTGGCTCTGAAACTTCTTAATTGCAGACACAACATGATCTTTAATCTTTTTAAAGCTGAAAGTCACATCAAAATGGGGATGCAACAATGGTATGCGTGTGTGTGGTTGTTGTAAGATTATTGTGAGAACTCAATGAACTTAAATACAATAACTGGTACCATATCTGCTAGTGGATGGATGTACAATGAATATTAGTTCCATTCTTTTTCTGTTTATTATAAAAGTTGACTCAGATGGCAAATTTACGTGCTATTCTAGATTCATTAGAATGATATTTCTGGTCAGAGGAGTCTTTCAAGTTGTCCTAGAAACCATTCTATCTATCCATCTTTGTTTAAGGTCAGCACTGAGGTACCGCATGTGGTGATCAGCAACTCTCTCGATCTCAGAAGCCGAGATAGGTGTATTCACTATTACAAGTTCTTTATTTTTATACCTATAATTTGCAAATGAGTCAGCATGATTACAATTACTCTTCCGGTTTGGAAAAGCTTCTCTGGTTGACTTTGGACAAATCGTTATATTTTTTAAATGGTCTTAGAAACCTATTGATAATGATTTTTTTTTTTTGGTTGCATACTAGGGTGTTTCACTCTAAAATACACTTTTGAAGTTCTGTGACATTTTCATTTTAGAATTGAATTTAGCAGATGATGATGCATTTTTCTACACCAAGGGGAAAAAAATCCCACAAAAGAAAATTATACATTTTGGGTTACACTTGATTATTTGAGGGTTATTTGCATAATAACAGGATTTTGCTTGTTAAGAGTTCAGTGTGCCTGCTGTTTCTTCCCCACTTGAAGTCATAATCTTGTTTGTGACATCGCAATCATCTCCATGGCAACCAACTGTGATTCAACAATTTGAGGATTATGATGGGAGTCAAGTGAGAACAAAGAGGTGGTACAGGTGGAGGAGATAACTTCCCAAAAAAAGATTTTTAAGAAAATTTAAATACTTGCTTTAAAATGTAGAGATGTCTTGCTGGAAATATCCATTAATCATGGTTCTCATCAACCACAAGCTTAGTCCTAACCAGGCTCATGGATAGGGGCTAACCTGAATTATACTAACTAACCTACCTGAATTACACTAACCTACCAGATAGGTAACAGAACTCTCATTTTGATTTGTTGAGACTTTGCTTATAGAAATTCATAAGTGATGGTAGTAAGTCTTTATGTTTCCTAAAACTGGCATTTCTCTGTCAAGCTGTTGTAACCTTGTAAAGGGATGGTCTCCAGACTTCTTGGAGGGTTAGAGGTTATATAAATCTATATTTACTTCATTTTCTAATAACAGTGAACAGGTAAGTGCCTTCCCCAAAGTCATACACTTGGAAATAACATGGCCCCAATTTTAATTTTGATTTTGTGACTCTACGTTACTTGTACTTCCAGTACCCCATGGCAGCTATTAAATTGACAATAAGAAGGACAAATATCTGAAGGTTAACACATTTTTTCTGACCCTTCCTTCAAAGAAAAGTTTTCTTCTGAAACATGGTTAGACTTTTTTTTTCTGGTTTTGTTTAGTGGCTTACAAGAGACCTGAGTTTTGGAAAATGAATTTTCCCATGTCCAAAGTTCAGAGATCTTTTCTCACTCAATGTTCTACAAAAATGAATCTAAGAGGTAAAATGGTGAGCCAATCTCACCAATGTTCACTGGCACTCTAGACAACACTCAGAAACATATGCAACCAACCCAACTTGATACTTTCGGAATACTCAAATGGCACAATTAGTCATCACCACACATTCATAGGAATTCAGGCCAATTATTTATTTCTCCAAGCCTGCCATATGAATCAATATATGGCCAAACTCATTTATCAGAACACTCTAACAATGCATAGTGACAGTCCGTAGAAAAGGGCATAGGGAATTACATAGGGCCCTGATCCAATAGGACTGGTGTCCTTGTAAGAAGAGGAGATTAGGACACAGACATATACAGGGGGATGGCCATGTGAGGACATGGGGAGAAGACGGCTGCCTAAGAGTCAAAGAGAGAGGCCTCAGGAGAAACCAGTCCTGCCCATACCTTGATCTCAGACTCCCAACCTCCAGGACTATGAGACCATAAATTTCTGTTGTTTAAGCCACCTGGCCTGTGGTACTTGTTACGACAGTGTAGCAAACTTATACAGTGGTCAATATTGTTTTTCTGAATGACCTTCATAGTCATCTTTTATTTGCTTTTACCCACTCCTCATATGGATATTTTAAATGGTGAAAAGTGAGCATGTTCTGTGTTGTGACAGCAAAGTTTATGGAATGGTGTGATGAGAAGAGCAAGAAGATAGGTTAGAGGAAGTCTTTCTAATTCCATGATGAATCTTCAGAGTCTCTAGAATTCATGCTAAGGTGTTCAAATTGTCTTCTGCAAAAGGTTTATAATCTGAACTAGTGATCTGACTGCTTTGTGTTGAGAAATTGGCAGCAAGCCATCCCCTACTTGTTTCAGCAAAGACCACCTTGACGTTAAAATTTCAGCTTTGAGAAGGACACCAGAAATTCTGCTTAAATCTTGAAAAACATTTAAAATTGACTCCATTTAAAAGTTTTGTTGTCTCTTTGGGAGCATTTTATCATTACAATGTGATGTTTTGGGGGACAGAGGTGGGGGCAAGATTGATCAATGGGACTGATGTAGGCCATTTTGAACGTTTTAGACTCTATCCTAATGTGAAAAAAAAGACCTTCTTGAAGGATTGTAAGCAGAGTAGTGGCACAATCCATTTTTTGTTTTATTTTTTATTTTGAAAAAATTATTGTATTAAGGTCGTATTGGCTTATAACATTATGTAAATGTCAGGTGTGCATTATTATATATCAGTTTCTGTATAGACTGCATTGTGTTCGCCACCAATGTCTAGTTTTTATCTGTCACCATACACGTGCCCCTTTACCCCTTTTGCCCTCCTCCCACCCCCTTCCTCTCTGCTAACCACTAATCTGTTCTCCTTATCCACGTGTTTGTTTATGTTCCACACATAAGTGAAAACATAAGGTGTTTGTCTTTCTCTGTCTGGCGTATTTCACTTAGCATAATACCCTCAAGGTCCATCCATGTTGTTGCTAATGGCACAATTTTGTCTTTTTTATGGCTGAGTAGTATTCCATTGAATCCAGCTGTGCCACTACTGGTTATTTATCCAAAGAACAATAAAATCAACAATTCAAAGAGATGTATGCATCCATTTTTTGTTTTAAAAAGATCACTCAGGGGCTGGCCCCATGGCCAAGTGGTTAAGTTTGCATGCTCCACTTTGGCAGCCCAGGGTTTTGCTGGTTTGGATCCTGGGCACAGACATGGCACCACTCATCAGGCCATGCTGAGGTAGCGTCCCGTATAGCACAACCAGAGGCACTCACAACTAGAATATACAACTATCTACCAGGGGGCTTTGGGAGGAAGAAAAAAAAGATTGGCAACAGATGTTAGCACAGGTGCCAATCTTTAAAAAAAAAAGATCACTCAGATTTCCTTGAAGAGAATGAATTGGAGACAGGCATGGGGGGATTTGAGATACCCATCCAAGGGTCTACTGCAACAGTCCAGACAGGAGACAGTGGTCTGAAGTTGGGTGGCTGCAGCAGAAATTAAACAAATTTGGGGAAAAAAACGACACACACAAACATATGTACACACATGCACATTTGAGTGTTAGAATCAATGGAACTCAGTGATTGTGCATGAGAAGTGATGAAAAGGGAGAGGTGTGCTGGTGAGGAGAGTGAGCAGTTCTATCCTGAATATGATGGAGTGGTGCCTAAATGACACACACACATGCCAAATGTTCAGTTGTCTGGGCTGGTGCTCTAAAAAGAAGTCTGAGTTGAAAGCAAATGTTTGACACCTGTCAGTTTATGGGCAATAATCATGAGTCTGAATTGTGGAGAGAGTGAAGGATGAGAAAAGAATGTGGCTGCAATGAAAGAAGGCGTAGGGAGCCAGGTTTATAAGTACTAAAAGGAATGACGTGAACATCTGCTTTGCTGAGGTAAAGAAATCATACATGGGGACCTGGGTATCCTCCAGGCTGGCATGGGAGCAGATCAGCTGGTGTCCTTTTAAGGAAGTTTATGCTCTGAATGGATGTTGATGTAATAATGATTGTTAAAAATGGGTGCCACAAAGTACTAACAGAATTAGAGTGTGACAGACAAAATTCTGATTCCAAATGGCCTATACTCTATCCCCCTTTGCCTCTATAAGTACATAACTTAATAACATTATTAGATGAAATGGTTACATTACTTTTGGAATAGAAAATAGGAAGCCATACGCCTTCCTCAAAATCCGGTAGACAATCCAAAGTTAATGGTGGAAAATCTTTGCAGATGCTTAGAATTAGTGCAGACTTGCGTGAATCCAGCACAGTGGAAATGTGGTTCTGCCTAAAGTTATGAGGATGGATTGGAAAACCCTGTACGGTTCCTTCGAAGCCCACAGCTTCAGGAATTTAGGTCATTGTAACTCCTACAATGAAGTAGGTCAGATAGGAGCTATCCAAGCACTATTTTGGTTTCTGGCATTGAGAAGGTGGGGAGTATTGAGAGATTTCTTTCTGTTACAGTTAGTGTCCCGGTAACTAGAGTATAATAGATTGATTTTCCTGTGTGTCACTGAGAGACGGCAGCTTTAGTGAAATATCAGGAAAACCCATTCCCGTCAATGTGTTTTGCAGAGGTGCAACGTCATGAAGGATTGGGTAAATCTACCACATAATTGCGAAGTGAGATCATAAGATATAATATTAAGTATATTAAGAATTTTCACAATCTGTTTGCTCCAGCATATATCCAAACTCGAATTAAGGTTTATAGAAATTGAATGAAATTTTTAATTTCATCCTGAATTGATTTAGAGGACAATTCTAGGAGAATCATTAAAAAGAGAATATTTTACATGATATATATTATATTTTATGTGCAAACTAGTGAAGGATCTCAATTCTGGAAAATACAGGTACAAAAAGCTGTTCAACAAGACAATGAACTTATTGGAAAATACTTATCTTAAAATGTTTACATTTCTTGTAGAAAATTTGAAAATACAGGAATATGAAAAAGGAAGCAAACTTGCCCTACTTGGAAAGGGCACAAGGGGAGCTTCTGGGTGGCTTGTGACATCCAGCTCCCAATTATACAGGTGTTTCCAATTTATGAAAATTTACTAAGATTTACGCTTTTTTTCACTTCCTTTTGTTGCTCAATAGTATCCATTCTGTGACTATACTGCAAGTTGTTCATTCCTTCTCCTCTCACAGACATTTGGGTTGCTTCCTGTTTTTCTTTATTATGAATAAACCTGCCATGAACATTCTTGAACAAGTCTTTTTGAGGATGTGCATTTTCATTTCTCTTATATAAATATCTAGGAGAAGAATTGCTGGCACATAGCATCGTAGTACCTTTGACCTTACAAAGGATACTCCAGAGAGTTTTCCAAAGCAGCTTTGCCATTTACTCTCCCACTAGGAATGTATGAGCGAATTCCAGTTAGACAAAACTCTGCTAGAGTTGTCTTCCACCTAACACTTCTGTTTTGTGCTACCCTTTTATATTTTCTGTGTCTTCTTTTGGATTAATCAGATCTTTTTTTAGTATTCTGCCTTATCTCCTCTATCTGTTAGATGGATAGATAGATAGGTAGATAGATAGATAGATAGATAGATAGATAGATAGATAGACAGATATTTTATGATTACTCTATGGTAGGGATGTAGCTCACTGCTTGTTTTTGTAGAGTCTACTAGCTAAGAGTGATTATTACATTTTTAAATGGTTACATGTTAAATAGTTACGTATGTACCTACATAACATCCTCTATTTGCTTCTTGGTCTACAAATCCTAAACTACATCCTACCTGATCTTTGACAGAAAATGGTTGCCCATCTCTACCCTAGATACCCTACAGCTATACTGTCCAATAGAGTAAGCATTGGTCTTTGATAGCTACTGAAACAAATTAAAATTAAGTAAAATTAAAAATCCACTTCCTCGGTCACACTAGCCACATTTCAATCGCCCAGTATCCATATGTAGCTAATGTCTCATACTCTGTGAGGGCCAAGTGGTGTCCATGGACAGTTTCAATCAGGTCTCCTACCCTGACCCTTACTTTCTGAAGGAGGCTACCTTGAACCTGGATGAGAACCCACGTGCCTCCTGGGCTATTCACCTCAGCTCTCTTTCCATCTCCCTACATCGGGTATACTGGCACTTTACTCTGTGAAGATCCTTGAGAAGAACATGGCAGGTGGCTGAAGCATGTTCTGAACCTAGGACTCCCTCATATTTCTTATCTGACATGCCAACCCCCATGTGGCCACTAAAATGTCTCACAGAATATGAGACAACAGCCCTTCAAAGACAGAGGGCAGTGCCACAGGGTAGAGAGAATTCCCCTGAGGTGCAGAAAGCTGGATTTGAGGGATATGGCAAATAGATACCCAAGCAACACCCAAAAAGTGGCATCTTGGTAGTAAGGGGAGACAGGCATCTCATGGTTAAGAAAACTGGTGACTCGACTGAAAAGCACAGAGACATCTCTGGCATTGACCAGTGCTGGATCGAGAATAAGCCCTACTGAAGATGAAGTTCTAAACCTGTCCTCAAAAAACGTGCAGTCAACTGTGACGTTAATCAGACGAAAGCTGACATGTTGTCTCAGAGACGTCAGATGGTCTCCTGTCATCTATGACAGAGTCCTTCTGCCCTGACCGCTCCAAGAAAGCTGAAAGTAGACAAGGTCTTCTCTTTCCTATAAAGGGCTTGCCATTTTTTGGAATTTAGTTTATTGTGTTTCTTTGTGTCCTGAGCTTTTAATGAACCTTTTCTAAAAAACTATGATTTTTGATTTCTAAAATATCTTTCAATATATTTCTTTTGTTTTGATTATTAGGATGAGAGCCATGTTCTTTCTTGAAATGGAAGTGGGAGTTCTAACAATTATGTTTAATGCTGGAATTTAATTAGATAGGAAACAAATGTTATCTTTCCCTAAATAGTTAACCCGAATGCTCATTAACTTGCAAGACATTGTCTAAAACACTCATGCCTTTTGTTTGTTTCTTCATGTGTCTAGTTCCCTTTATTAATCAGTCTCTGTATGGTTGTTCTAATATCACAGTTTGAATAATTACAGATTTATACTAGAGATCCTTCATTCTCCCTCTCCCTTCCTCTTCCTTCTCAGATTGCTATGACTATTTTTGTGCATTAATTCTTCCAGATGATCAGAAGAATCATTTTGTGAACTAAGAAACAAAACAAATTCTGTTGTGATTTTCTCTGGCTTTTTGTCATAGATTCATTGTGAAAAAAAATAACACGTTAACAATACTGAATCATCTCATCCAGAAATGTCCTACGTTTCTTCCTTAATTTTAGTCTTTTTTCCACATCCTTCAGTAAATTTTGTATTTTTCTTCAAAAAGAATTCATTTTTTGAAAAAGAACTAGGAAAACCCAGAAGTCTATTACATCAGGAGTCAGTTGGACCAATGTGCATGCCTAAGGCAGCCTTGATGAAAAAGGATGTTTAGTCTCTGGTCAGTCTTCACTGCAGCCTGCTTACCCTAACCTGAGGTAACAGCTGACACTTCTCCGTGCTTTTCACCTCCAACTCCAAGCCCAGGTCTCACGCAGGTTTGTTCTTCTTTTCATAGAGTAAATGGGATTTTTATTCTTATATTAGCATCAAATAACTAATTCCAATTGTACATTTTCCAGAAATAGAAAATTTTTTTATTCCATTATACTTTGAATATTAAATATTCTAATATGCATTTTAATAGGAAAATTTGATGGTCTGGTAATATACAACAGTTAGAATGTTCATGACAAATGAAGAAAAATGGATGTAAGTATTAGCTCTGTGACCTTGTAAGATGTTGAAAGCGTAATTCTCCCTGAATTCTGTACTAAAGATTACGGTTGTTAAGGTCTGGCGGAATCATTGCTGAAGAATAGCTATTGTACTGTTTTGCATTATTGAAAGGTATTATTATGCACAGAGCAGGAGCTGAAAGAATGCAAAGAAAAAAGAAAGATAGCTGCCAAACCAGCTGATACCTACCTCTCAGGGTTGACATAACATACACGCAAACATGGATATCGATTAGAAACCACCGTGGAAATGTATTCACTAGATCTTCACTAATTAGAGGCATATTACATCACCCAAATTTATAGATCGGACCTAGTATAAATATAGAAGTCTTTTCATGCTGTGTATGTCCTAGAAATATATGTATGGAGCATAGCAGACCATTTTCACAGAAAGGCCGGAGTGGCTTGTGTTAAAATATATAATCAAATTTTAAAGGAAGTAGAATCATTTTTAAATTGCTGCCCTATAGACAGAGAATTAACACCCACATTGTAGTAGAATCTATATTAATGTTTTCAGACTTGACTATATTTTTTCTTCAATGCTAAAGGCCCATAAGGTGTTATTAGATATGGTTTAAACAATAATCTTTTCCAAGAACAGCAAAGACGTTAGACTTAATTACTTTCAAATCACAGAGAGAAGTGTTGCAGAATGAAATTGGAGTCAGAATACTGACATAAATTCTGAATCCAGGGAGCAAATCTCAGCATAAGGGGACGCTTGTATCCAGCCTTCCAGGCAGACATTCTATAGGGTGGGAAGGAGATTTATCTTATGGAAGTGCATACTTTTTCTTGAGTATTTTACAGCTCTTCTTTTGGGTAGAACTCATTCCTTCTGCATGCTCTCGTTGCTCTTGGTATGGCTTTTTTCTTTCTTTCTGCTCCTTAGTGCCCAGGAAAGACTTGAAATTTGCTTATTTAACTAATATCCTATTGGTCATGAAAATATTAAACAGCAATATCTAAAGCACCTCGCAGATACTCTTTGCTACCTTCTTTGATCCTCTATAGCGGGGTCAGCAGTTCTGTAAAGTGCCAGTTAGGGAATGTTTTAGGCTTTAAGAGCCATCAAGTCTCTTCATAATTTCTCAAACCTACTGTGGCAGCATGAAAGCAGCCGTAGACAATACGCGAACAAATGGCCATGGCTTTCTGTCAACAAAACTATTTAGAAAAACGGCAGCAGGCTGGATTTGGCTAGCACCCTAGTATACAAACTCTTGTCCTAGGGAGAAGGAAGACACTGCATGCTCAGAAGTAATCTATTGATGGACTCTCGTGTGCAGATTTATTCTGAAAACTCTCTCGAGAGATGGCATTCTGAAGAAGGAGGCCAGAGCAACGAGAAATAAAAGGAAGCATTTCCTCTAAGCCGCGGTGAGGAGAGAGTGCAGAACTTCCATTATTTTTGATCCTATAAAGAAAATCACTACATATGCACACAGCTTTACCATAATCACTATGATTATCATGTTTTCTTTGGTGTCTATTTCCAGAAAGGCAGGCAAATGCCACCGGTTTCTCACACTCCCATCCATCTGGATGATACCTACGTGCAGGCATGAGTGTCATTTTAGTTGACTTGAATCAATACCAACTGGAGATGAAACAATTATGTCGCCTCCCCTTTGTGCAGATGGAGCTCAGTTCCTCCTCCTCAGCCAAAACACTCACTGGGTCTCTCTTTGCTTTTATGCAGTGGCCAGAGTGTCGCTGCCACCACCACCACCACCTCAGCACGGACAGCGAGATCTCACGACGTCCTAGACACATTTCACTGGCGTCTAACAGTGTCCCCGAAAGCGGAGATAATCTTGCCTGAATGTGAGCTCAGCACTGGAACGGCCTCCCTGGGTTTGGCTGGCAGCCCCTGAGCCAACCTTTTGTAAATGCATCCCTTTGATGGACAGGCTCTGCGGATCCCCAGGACCCAGCTCCCAGAAAGAAATGCAGTGGGGAAGGGGGATTGCCAAGTATTCTTTTAACCTGGAGGTAAAAAGCACAAATGGGAAAAGAAAGAGCTCAAATAAACGCTGCTGCAGAGCTGATTAAGTTTGTGAGGGAGAACAATACCCAATTACAGCGACAAAAGACCTGATAGTTTGCAGTCTGCCTAATTAATCAGAATAGGACAAGCCTGAGCATGGTGGTACAGCTTCCTAATCCCGTTGCTGTAGGTTTTAATTTTTGTTCTGATTTCTGCCGCAGACATGCGATCCCACAGATGGTTGATCCCAGAGCTCTCTGGGCATGTGATCCATGGGCAGTGTCCCTCTATAAATAACAAGCTGTGCCCAGAATAGCAGACTTTCTCATTCTTCCCAGCAGGGACTACTTCTGAGCTCCCTGGGAGTCAGTACAAGGTGAGAGCCATAGAAAGATGACAGCGAGAAGGAAAGGGACATCTTTAGTGGGTTGAAGAGAGTCTCCTTCCAAATCTATGTCACCAACAATCTCAGAATGGGACCTCGTTTGGAAATAGGGTCTTTGCAGATGTAATTAGTAAACGATCTTGATTAGAAATCATCCTCTATTGAAAATCATCCTCAGTTTAGGGTGGGCCGTCATTCCAATGGCTGGTATCTTGTAAGAGAAAGGAGAGGGAGATTCAGATTCAAAGAGACACAGAGATGAAATCCACGTGAAGACAGAGGCAGAGATTGGAGTGATGAGGCAACAAGCCAAGGAGCCCCAAGCATTGCAGGCAGCCACCAGAAACCAGGAAGAGGCAAGAAAGGATTCTCTCCTACAGCCTTCAAGGGGAGCATGGCCTTGCTGACACCTTGATTTTGGACTTCTGGGCTCCAGAACTGCGAAGGAATAAATTTCTCTTGTTTTGAGACATCCAGGTTATAGCAATTCATTGTGGCAGCCATGGGAAACTCATACATATCTTCATGCTGGCACACTGGATAATGCCAACACTTTTTTGTAGGTTGGTGACATGTTACATTCCAAACGAAAGGACTGCAAAAACTCAAGAGGCTGTTTCATCGCGATTAAACTTGATTTTTCTTGAAATAACAAATATGGTTTGTGTCCCACCACTGGGATGCTGCAATAGGTCCTCGAATCCTTCCAGCATCAGCAGAAAGGCTGGGAATACAAGCAGAGGTTGACAAACCAGGCGGGCTGAACTGCTTCTCATTTGTTTTCTTTCCCCAGGAAAGAAATAAAATGATCCCGCGCAGGACCCCAGGGTGAGAGCAGATCATTAACAGCACAAAGCTGAAAATAAGCTTGTCTTTCACACAACATTTTTATTTTTATTTTTTGGCATTGGACCACGTTGTTACAGAAACAAGTTTAGTTGTTTCATACCTTGCACCTCAAGGTATCTCATTACTTAAAAAAAATCGTATCTGGATCCTGTCATGTCCTCCCCACCCCCCCGGAATTGCAGTGATTTTTTTTTTTTTTTTACAAAGTGTCATCCGTTGTTAGCATCTGAGGTTATCAAAGCTCTTTTTATAAATGTGGCCAAGGCAAGTGGGATATGGGACAGAAGGGAGGGGAAGTTGTGGAGAAAACAAACAGATTCAACCTAGTTTTTCTGTGTTTTGTTGTACCGTCCCATGATTCACACTTCTCTATGCTGGAGGTCAGCTGAAGCTTGGTGCAAGCAGTGCAGTGGTTGGGGCGATTGTGATTCTAAACAGGAGACGTTTGCAAAGCCAGCCTCCCCTAGGATGCGTTATTAAGCATGGCAAGAAGGTGGGAGGTGGGGAGAGTGATTACAGCCTCTCCTATGGGACCTTCAGAATCAAACTGTCCATAGCAATATAGAAATGAAGTGGAGGCATACAGGAGTCTGAGAAGTTACCTACCATTCAGGGTAATGACTTTCTGCAAAGTGTGAATGGTAATTGCACAACCAGTGTAAAAACAAAGTAGCTCTAACACTGTATGTGCATATTAGAAAGTGATCTAAGTACATATGGAATCAGAGAAGCCCAGAGGCAAAAGGAGCTGAAAGGGATTTTCTATAGAGCTCTTTACTTCTTGTTCTCGTCCAATTGTGTCCCCCTAAATTCGTATGTTGGAGTCCTAACCCCCAGGACCTTAGAATGTGACCATATTTAGAGACAGGGTCTTTAAAGAGGTAATTCAGGTAAAATGAGGTCATATAGGTGAGTCCTAATCCATTAAGACTGGTGTCCTTGTAAGAAGAGGAGATGAGGACACAGACACACACAGAGGAACGACAGGTGAGGACACGGGAGAAGACGGCGTCCACAAGCCAAGGAGAGAGGCCTCAGGAGAAACCAGCCCTGCTAATACCTTGATCTCAGACTTCCAGCCTCCAGAACTGTGAGAAATAAACTTCTATTGCTCAAGCTACCTAGTCTGTAGGATTTGCTATGGCAGCTCTAGCAGAATAATAACTGTATGGAAAGAAACCTTCCTGTAACATTCTTAATAATGATTGGTTTAGCTTCTGTTGGATCCCTTCAGCAATCAATACTTGGGGTAGGATGTGCATAGAAATATAGATGTAAATATATTGATGGAGATTCTCCCCAGAGGGTAAAATCATAGCCAATTTCCTCCTCAGAAAGGCTCTTCACTCTAGAACTGTCATTCCAACAACTCCAATATTATAGTTTCTACTTATTTTCTTTAAAATGTCCATAGAAGGAACATTAAACATTTTCCAATCAAAGTATCGCAGATAAATTTACAGACGTAATATTATTTCTAACATCTTCCCAAATTCCCTCATAAAGTATTTTAAATTAATACTGTGTCGTTGTTTCCTTTGTGAAGAAATTTATTCCCAGTTGAAATTAGAAGAAAGTCCCAATTAGTGAGGTTGGGAACATTTTAGTTCAAAAAAAAGACCAGGTTTAATTTCTTTTACCCTTTGGGAAATGTCAGGTGAATATTATCATCTATTTCACCTCAATTCCTTGCTGTTCACCCAGCTAGATTTTACACTTTTTGAAAACCATCCCAGTCTAAATTTGGGTCCCCAGACATAGAGTCTGAGACAAGAATTTTGGTCTAAGTAGTTTATTGAAGAAGAGATCTTAGACAACATGGTGGGGGGGAGTGACAGGGAAGTGAGGAAAGCTAGTCGTATCAGCTTGCTATTGCTGTGTAACAAATGGCCACTAATAGAGTGGCTTGCAATAACACACATTTGTTGTCTCAGAGTTTCCAAAGGTTCACACATCAGGTACAGGTTAGCTGGGTCCTCTGTTTGGGATCTCACAGGCTGTAATCAAGGTGTTCTCATTTAAACTTAGGATTCTCTTTCAACCTCAAGTGGCTGTGGCAGAATTCATTGCCTTTCAGTTGCAGAACTAAAGTTTCATTTTCCTGCTCAAGACTGACCTGGGACCACTCTCAGCTCCTTGAGGCCACCTGCAGTTTTTTGCCACCTGGCCCCATGAGTAATTCTCACAATGGCTGTTTGCTTTCTTCCAGGATGGCGGGATCCTATCTTTCTGACTCACCACCCTCTTCTGATAAGGCCAGGCCCATCAACATAACTGATTGACTCAGAAGTCAACCTATTAGTAACCTAATCAAGAGAGTGGCATTCATCATAGTCACAGGTCCTGCCCACTCTCAAGAGAGGATGACTCTATATGTGTTGGGTACACCAGCAGACAGGAATCTTGGGGTGGCACATCTTAGAATGCAACCTCTCATACCAATAAAAGTGTGTTAATGAGGGGCTACCACTGTGGGCAACTCGGTCTCAACTACACTGGAGATTCCCTGAGAGACTACAGTGACAGCCATCTCAGAATCGCCCCACTCAGGGGAGAGGAAGCTGGAGGATTCATCCACAAACCCCCATTCTTCAGTTAGTGAGGGTCATGCCTGGAGTGTCCACTCCCCTGGGTTTGCAGACCGCTCCACCCATGGGCCTAGCATTCCCCTCCCTGCCCTCCTGGTGGAGAAAGCCCCATGCAGAGAGACTCAGGCATTGAGGCTGGCAGCCCTCAGCAATTCAGGACTGAGCACAGGGAGATGATTTACCGCTGGGTTGCAAAAGCTCTATCTTTACCCCTGAGGGCTCCTGGATATGTGGTTTCTGTCTCTTGTTCAAGATAAAAGCCAAGGGATTTATGACATGCTGCTTTAAGTCCCCTAGAAAACCTCATGGTTAATTTCTCTACTGGGGTCTGCAATCGCCCTAACCGGTCAGATGGGCTGGCCTGGTGACACTGCCAGAGAAGCAGAAACACTGGCTGGAAACTTATGCTTTGAGCTTTTATGGAGAAGAAGAAGTCAAAATTCTTTTCACCAAACTTGATGGTTTAGTTCTGAGACAGAACAAAATCTATGTGCAACTAAGGAACACGGGAGCTTGTGCCTGACACCTGGAAAGTCTTTTGGACTCCCTGAGCCCCATGCATGCCTGTTCTGTTTCTCTGTCTCTCTCTCTCTTTCTGTTTATCTCTCTCTATTTCTCTCTCTGTCTCTCTCTCTTGATACACCATATCCTTTATCTGTTCATTCTGTGGAGTCTTGGTGCACCCTCTCACATACCCAAATTTGGGAAATCTTTGCAAAGTCTGCCCACTGAAGCTGTAGCTGACCCCCCAGTAGACTGAGTGGTTATGGTTTGAACCCCAGCATCTACACCAAAGGCTATTCCTCTCAGTAGCTGCCCCATCATCTAGTACCTTTCCTGACACTACACAAATGCTCAAATCTTCATTGGATTGACTGGCTTCTTTCTTATATTGGGTTTTAAAACAAAACGAATGACTATTCATGTCCCTAGTATTTTTCCTGGGTATCATTTAGCCAATTGCTCTAGTTCCTACTGCCAGAATATTGGACTTTTTCCCAGCCTCTTTGGCTGATGAACATTTTGACAACTTCTTCCCATGGAGCCACTTCAACTTTGATTTCTGTGCAACAGTCTGTCCTGCTTGCCATGGTTTGTCCCCAGCCATCAAAAACCAGCGTGCCTCAGACTGGGGGGCCTTGAAGTCGGCTTCGGCCAAATCCACATAGGACTCTCTTTCTTCTGTTCACAGTACAAAAGTTGTTCTGGCATCCTGCTGTCACGTGTGCCTTCAAGGCGCCAGCTCATGAAAGCATTTTGCCGAGTTGCAATGCCCTCTGATTGCCTGAGCTTCGGGACCTTAGGATGTCTTCATCCTTTCAAAAAGGAATGACAATGAAAATTCAGTAGAAAGAAGGTTTTCTTCCATCATGAGATCGTACATAAGATTGTATCTCCTGGGAGGTGTCACTGGATGTGACTTATAAGTGTTTTATAGGTAGAAATCATTGTTTCAGGGAAGAATGGGAGTTGAGGCCAAGATAAGAAAGTTGATCTTGGGAAGAGTGTTGGGATGTACACAGCTGGGGTCAAATGCCTGCTTCCTTGCTTGGAAAAGGAGACAGGGGAAGATCTTCCCTCTGGGCTTTCTGAGCAGGACAGAGGCAGCTGGATCTACCTTCCAACAGGTCAACACAGCATGAGAGAAAGCATTTCCCCATATAGGAAATCAAGGGCAGGCAAACGGCCCCTACACAGCTCTGCGCCGAGAACTGGGAACAAAGTCAAGAAATAGTGTGAGCAAATTCAGGCAGCGAGAGACAGAGCAATGGGGTCCTGCTGTAAATCGGGCCAACATCACAGCTCATAATCTCAACTGCCATGCCACATTGCCCCCCACGTGTAGAAAAATGATTTTGGAAAGCATTCTTTTAAACAGTAAGTGATAGCAAAATAGGCCCTTAATCATCAACCCAATGCATAGAGTACTTAGTGTTACAGTTATTTTGGGAGATATAGGGATACGTCATTCACTGTCTGGCTTCAAGAGTTTGCAGTCTCGTGAAGATCAAAAGAAGCTGACTTCAAACTACTGGATTATATGCCTCCCATGACAGACCTAAGTTCGGTGCGCTCCACTTCAGCAGCCTAGGTTCATGTGTTTGGATCCTGGGTGCATACCTACACCACTTGTCAGCCATGCTGTGGTGGCAACCCACACATAAAGAAGATTGGCATTGATGTTTGCTCAGGGCTAATCCTCAGCCAAAAAAGGAAAAAAAGGAAAACACTGAAAGAGACAAAGTTGAATGGAACAAGGAATCTAGATATGACCTTCCTCTTATTTTGTTGATTGTTTTAATGTTACCACCTAGCAATTTATTGTCAAACAAGAATATTAGTGCCTTTGAAATATACCTATATATGGGTGTGCTGGCATACACACCCATATTCATATATGCATACCCATTCATACAGACATGTGATTATTTGTAGGGTGAGTGGAATCACTGAAATCTTGTCCATGTCATCATTCAGAGGGAAGGCTGGGCTAACAGTCCAGTACTAGAGAGCCATAGTGTAACTGAAGTCATACTGTTTGGAAATCAGGAGGGTGGATTCTATTTGAATCTCTGTCATTAACTAGCTGTGTGATGTTAATCAAGTCATTCCTACAGTCTGGGCTCCAGTTTCCACTTCTGCATAATTAGGCGATTAGGAAAAATTATCACTCCCATCCCCTACAATCAGTACGTTTGTTGATCCAGTAAGAGAATCACCCTGGGCACTGAGGAACTCACACTATGGTCTGGCTCCCTGGGACAGTGATTCCTATGGATTTATAAAGGTTAGGGCACATGAGGGTGGGTGTCTTCAATTCATTCTGTGTTCATATTTGTCTGCTGCCATAACAAAATACCATAGACTTGGGGGCTTAACAACGAACATTTATTCTCTGGAGGCTGGAAATCTGAGATCTGGTGCCAGCATGGTAAGGTTCTGGTGAGGACCCTCTTCCTGGCTGGCAGACAGCTGCTTTCTTCCTATGTCCTCATACAGTAGAGAGAGAGAAAGCTCCGGTGTCTCTTCCTCTTCTTATAAGGGCACTAATCCCATCATGGGGACCTCATCCTCATGACCTCGTCAAAACGTAATTACTTCCCAAAGGCCCCACCTCCAAATACCATCACATTGAAAGTTAGGGCTTCAAATATGGATTTGGGGGGACACAATTCAGTCATTAGCAATATGGATGCTACTTCTCCTGGAAGGTGCAGCTTCATCAATCAAGTGATTTATAGATATAAATGTTCCTTTGTCTTAAATCAGTATTGCAATTGTGAGCCACAACTTTTGCTTGCGTACACAGAGCCTTTGACTCGGCTGGTGCAGTCCTTGCCATGGAATGTTTATTGAGCAATCTGCTTTTCACTGAGGGCTAGCTGTGTGGAGAAGATAATGGTCTGTGTTTCATACAAGTAGAGGCCACGTCCACATTGTCTGGCTTCTACGAATCTGAACCAGTGGACATTAGCCTTGTGGAATAACGGGGGAGTAATTCTTCTTTTCTTTTTTGTTGTATGGATTATCTTGGGAAGCTCATTCCCAGTTAGCTCAGGAGGTAAACCCTTGGGAATGGTTGTGGAGGAAGTCTGACCTTAAGTTCTCCCACTGCCCCAGCCAGTTGCTTTTCTTTTGTTTATGGCCATAGACTAAATTTACATAGATGACTGCCATATTGGCCCCAATCGGTAACCATCCTCATAACCCAGATGTCACATGCTTTGTGACATCAGTTCAGTATTGGATTTTTATGTTGAAATAATAGCATATTACCAAAAATATAATAATGAGAAGACTAATAAAACACCTTAAGAGTTTCACAGGGAATAAGAGAGTGCATTAATGATGGTTAGTTATCAGAACAGATAGCCCTTTTTCTAGAAGACATACCGTGGAAAATGTCAGTTATAGGAAGGAGGGAGGCAGAAATCTTTTCCTTCTTGAGAGAAGCTCCTCAGCATCACCACTTCCTATACCCTCTCTCATCCTATTTCTTTGGAAAAAAATGTCATTTCTGAAAAATCACTGAGGAGAGATCAAAAGAAACTTTCAGAACTTGAAATTTCATAGGAAGAATGAAAACTGAGAGGCACTAAAACTCATTTGTTTAAAAAAACACACAAATAAAATATGGAAAAAAGCATTTGAATATTTAAACTTATATGCTACATATGTAAAATCTTAAAAAGAGAAAACAACATAGAGAGGTTTTATGTAACTTGGCATATGCTTTATTGGGAGAGAATCACACTATTTGGTAATTACCAAAATTACTACTTCTCAAATTCTAATTATTTCATATAAAACATGTCAGTCTGGCCCCATTTTTAAGCAGAGATTTTAAATCTTTTTGTAACAAAATTGTGCAGATAGTATCATGCTTCGCGGAATATAATTATGTAACCCTTTGATGAGCAGCGTCACTCTAGAACATTCATCCATCTCCAGTTACTGAGGGAGCTCATCATGTGGCCCAACTGCCTTGGTAGCGCTCTTGCATTACAGCTATTGTGTGTGTGCTCACGACCCTGTACTCTGCCGCCTTACATTTACGTACCATTTCAGTTTTCAAAATTCTGTGGTGGGGTTTGTGCATCGTGCGGTGATAAGAGGTGCTCAATCAACGCCATTTTCATGTAGGGTAATTATTACATTTTCATTGTGGTTACAAATGGCCTGTCTTGCCTGAGTGACTATCCCCCAATATCTGGTAAATAGGCAGGCTTCCTTCCCAATGTGCGGCTTAGGTGATATTCTCAAAAGGTGGTGGGGAGTGAAGGCTATGGAAGGAATAGACACTGGTGGTTCCTCTGTATATCAGCTCATTGGTAGATTGGATTTAGGTATTCAGTCAACAATATGCTGACAACAAATACTTTTCTTTATGCCTGCTGCGAGTTGGGCTTGACATTAGGTCTCAGCAATACAACGGTGAATGAGAGACACATGTTACTTCCCACCACAAGAATACAGTCCAGTGGGTTCTATGGTTCAGAAGAGAACTTGGGAAAGTGAAATGCTAGGATGCTCAGTAACAGGGAGGGACATGGAAGGAAAATGGGGGCAGAGAGGAAATGCTTATTGCAGGAAGAACGAGTTGGAATTCTACAGAACATGGGTGTTGGAGGTGGGTGTGAGATTGGGAGGTGTAAGGGTGAGGTTGAGAGTATTCCAGGCAACATGAGCCATACAAGGGGAAGCCCAGTGATGTGAGAGGCCACGGCACATTTAAGAACCAGAAATAAAGGCAGCGTGGCTGGCTAGGGTGAATTGGGAAGAGGCTGTGGGAGGGGAGGCTGGGTGGTAGCAGGGACCAGATTCTGAAAGTCATGCTATGTGCTTTGGAGCTCATCCTAAAAGATATGCAAAGTTGTAGACATTATGGTTATTTTCAAAAAGTGTCCTGATCAGATTTCTATTTTTAAAGATTTCTCTAACTATTTTTTGGAGAACAGAAGGGAAGAAGATAAGATTGGAAGCAAGGAGAAACGTTAAGAAGCTATTAGAATAATCTGAGTGAGAGATGATGATGACCTGATCTAGGGGGTGATAATGGAAACAGGAGATATATGAAACTAGTAGTAACGATAGCATCAAGGAAAGATTCATTGGAGAACTCTGGTGTTATTGGGTACATACTTGTTCTTGCCTGGCAAAGAGAACCATGAGATTCTTATTCCTCAAAGACCATTTTCTGTTATTTGACAGACCATTCTGCCATTCTGTCATTTAATCCTCTGTTCCCATCAAAACAAAAAGCTAGCATCCATTGGATGGCAAACACAGCATTCGTGTTGGCCCACCAGAGTCACTCCACAATTTCAAATTTTAATCCAAATCATCCGACCACAGTCTTCATGTTGAAATTTACTTTGAATCAAGATTAAAGTTTGCCACTTTAAACATTGCACAATTTAGCATTTAGTCCAGAGTTTTTCTGTGGGACCACTTTTTTCAAATGACAAAATGAGAATGAGATACTTAATTCCTTATAAAGTTTGCTTTTACAGTCATTCTTATGAATGAAATTTATATCCACGAGATGAATTACATGTAAGCGCTTCAGGTTTTTATCCCCTCCAACTGGGAAGGTCTATATCACTATGGGTTTTCATTGAAAGCTAGTGAAGCTCATTTTGGAATTTGGTAGAAAGATTATCAGGAAGATTCCTGAAATCCATGTGAAGTTGGAGGTCAACACTTGGGATCAGGTGGGAACCAAGAGACCTCCAGAGGCCGCTGGAAGCCATCTTGCCAGCAGGCTGGTCTGCAATGACTGTGCCTCAACCATCCATTGCATTCTTGTCATTTGCTCAAGAAGCACTGCCCTGAATGGAGGGGCTTAGGTCAGATGCCTACCTCTCAGGAAGAAGGCACATTTGTTCCATTTGGTTTCCTAAAAGGGAGATGGTCACCTTGATATACCTTTGTACTAAGTTTATATACACTGAGAGTGAGACAATTTCCCCAAAAGGAAATTTAGATGCCGCTATGGACTGAATGTTTGTGCTTCTCCAAAATTCATATGTTGAAACCCTAATCCACAATGTGATGGTATTTGGAGATGAGGCCTTTGGGAGGTAATTAGGTCATGAGGGTAGAGCCCTCATGACACGATTAGTGCCCGTATAAGAAGAGACATGAGACAAGAGAGCTTGCTTCATCTCTCTCCGTCTCTCTCTGCCATGTGAGGACACGGTGAGAAGGAGGGTGTCTGCATACCAGGCAGAGGGCTTCACCAGAACCTAGAACCTAACGATGCTGGTGCCCTGATCTCAGACTTCTCAGCCTCCAGAATTAGTAGATCTTAAGAAGCCAAAATATGACAATTTCCACTGCAGTTTGCTTTGCCCATATAAAAATGTTAAGAACCACTGGTTTGTCAAACATTTAGACCAATTGGTGTAGATATTTTCCTATTATATATAGTATCTGCCTCAAGTAAGGAAAACCTCTTTGACAAAAGACCACATGTACTTAAGTAGATCATTATACCACGTATATGGCCATACGAGTCTTCTTATGTCAAGTGAACAGCTTAAATGGGACTGGCTTGACTGTGATTTGCAGTAGCAGATCGTGACATTGCCCCTTACTGATGCCAGTTCAAACACAGCCACCTATTCTTTGTGTTGGACCAGGGAGCCCTAATAAGATTTAAAAGATAAAATACAGTTTGCTGATGGGTTAAGTTAGTTATTTTACGTGCGTTGCTGAAAATCTAAGTAAATTTCACCCAATCCATTACATGCAATGAATCAGATTACACGTGACACCTCTTCTCTGTGGCAAATGGGTTTATAAAGTATTACTCACACAGCATAGTGGTAATCTATCTGCCCGATGGCTGGAACCCAGGCACTCTATTTTTCTGTAACAGTTCTAATTCATCATTTGAAAGCATCATAAAACATGCAAATACTTCTTTCTCAACAGGAGATAAATAAGGTATCAACACCAAAATAACAGTATTTTCTCCCAAAGTTGTGATGGGATAGAAGAACCAATCAATCCATCCAAAGCTCAACAGATCTCAGGGATATGAAAATGTTCACAGGAGATTATGAAATTGGGCACATTCAAGTTTGTAGATTGAATTACCTAACTTTGAATGGTCTAGCCAGTTGAGATCTACTCAATGGCTATGTCTCAAACATATACTCCAAAGAAAGCTGGAAATTATTAACCCCCTCATTTTTCAAATATCTTCCAATTGCAATAACATTATGCTTTTTGTAACACATCTCATTCAATTACTTTAGTACAAGTGATATTTTAGTGCTGATAGAAGTGGCAAAACTATTTTCCACCTCAATATTCTGACATTTATCATCATCCCACTCCCCAAAGCTGCCTGCTCTGTAATTCCATTTCTAGACCAACATTGTCAATCATGTTTCTGTAAATTATGGGCAATTTCATAGACAAGGAGCTTTCAGCTCTATATCAACACTTGGAAGATTATAATACTCTCCCAAAGGTTGTCTTTCCCTTTAAATTGATGAGATATTGATGTTTCAGGTATGAATTTTAAAATATCCTGTGCTAAAAGGCTATCTTAGCTGGGAAAAGCTTAGCATTCGGCAACTACACCATTATAATCATTTGAACATAAGGGCTTTCCTGAAAATATGAAGGATTTCTTTTATAAGTATGAGGAGGGAAAGAAACATTTTATTTCAGATTTTGAAATTTCTCTTCCTTATTGTGTACATAATCTCAGATGAGTGTGGGGACGGAAGAGAGAAGAGTGTCACCTCTGTCTGATAATTGCTTTACGGATCAAGTATAAACACTCAAAGACAATGCAGGCTCAACTGGAGAGCAAATTCTTCTTCATACCAGACACTGCTATGAACACAGTGAATTTTTCTCTACATTTTTGGAGCAGTGTGTGTTATAAAACACACACACACAAGGCTTTTTCAAGAGCACTTTCTTCTGTCTTTGGCGATGCAGAGCATACTCATGTTGGCCTCTAAGCATCTTCATTAATCATCCTTGATTGTGGGACCATTGTACAAGAGAAGATCATGTAAAGGAACAGAAAGGTGCATTGTAGCATAGAAAATCATCCCTGGGAACTGCTTGGAAAAGGTTTCTCTTGGTAAAATTGGCCCAGAACAACCATAGACATCTTAGTATTTACCAGAATTCTTGGCCATACACTTGAGACTGTGGAAGATTTTAAAACCTGGTTCAACTTTCTGCCTACACTTATTTTACCCAGACATATCCAAAGAATGGATTGCAGCAAAGAAAACTCACATGTGGGACTTCTGAGAAAATACCGTTGCCTTGAGATCTCTAAACTTTCCTGAAGTGTTGAGTAATTTATATCAAAGTCTAAAAGGATAAGTTAGAAAAATGAGGCTACAACTGACACTGCTCAGAAAGATATACTATAATGTAGAGGTACCATAATGGAACTAGAGAAGCTATTGGCATTTGCTACAGACAAATATGCATTGGGAGTAAAAAAGAGCCTGCAAATATCTTATTTGGAAAATGACTGGTCATGCATAAGCACATCAAGAATAGAGGTAGAAGTTAGAGGTAATAGTAGTCAGGTGTGAATCAGAGTACATTAAAGTTAAATATAGTATTAGAATATATAAATAAGTATGCATCACATAATGAAATGAGAGGAAATTGCCTCATTATTTTTAGCAATAAATAGTCCTCTACTTCAAAATGCATTGGATTTATATTACAAAAAATATATAGGAGGTTTGAAGAATATTCATAGAAGAATGTGAAACATGCTTCAGTGATAAAAAATAACATTGGTAGGGTATGACGCCAGAGATTGCTGAACTCAGAGACAGTAGTGAGCTTACAACTTATGGAGGGGAGATACTCATGGAGGAAGTGATGGTAACACAGGATCTGAAGGCAAAAGCTGGCCATGTGAAAGGAGTCAGAGAGCCAGGGTGATGGAGAGTGGCTGTTCAGGCCTTTGTGAAGCCCCAGAGTTTAGGGAACATGATATGTTAAGAAGCAAGAGAGGCTATGTCAAGAATGGTCTTGTCCTGCCGGGACAGTGAGATGCTGAGAGCTGGACCATTACTACTCTTGAGAACCTGATACTAAGGTTCACTTCAGACTGTAAACGAGAGATGACATCTGTCAGATCTTTCTTTTCCCCTCCTTGGTGTCTTCATTCACTGTCTCAATTTCTTGCCCTTCCACCATTTTGTAGAGACCATGTTTGTTTCTGCAGCTCCACGTGGTGGTACCATTCAAAGTATTTGTTTTCCCGATTTTTGTGAATCTGATTTTTGCTATTTCTTTCTGCTTAATTTTTTGGCAACCATTTCTCAGATGAGTACTCATATTTTTAAGTACTTGATTTCTTGTTTTGAGGTCTTTACAGCTTTTAAGCACACTGCATAGACAGGATACAAAATAACTGATTGTTTTTCAAAAAGGTTACCCATGGTCGTGAAATACAAAGAAAGACTGAGGAACTGTCAAAGACTGGGGGAGACTAAGGAGACAAGACAACTAAATGTAATGTGGAATCCTGCATTGGATCCTGGTCCATAAATAGAACACTAGGGGTAAAACTGGTGAGACCTTAACAAGATCTCTAGATTGGTTAATAGCATTCTATCAATGACAATTTCCTGGTTTTATAATTGTACTGATGACATAAGATGTTAACATTAGAAAAAGAGGTTTAGAGAGTATACAGAACTCTGCTGTTTTGGCAACTTTCGGAAAGTCTATAATTATCCTAAAATAAAAAGTTAAAAAGTAAATAAAGGGGCCGGCCTGGTGGCGCAGCGGTTGAGTGCGCACGTCCCACTTTGGCGGCCCGGGGTTCGCCGGTTCGGATCCCGGGTGCAGACACGGCACCGCTGGGCAAGCCATGCTGTGGCAGGTGTCCCACATGTAAAGTAGAGGAAGATGGGCACGAATGTTAGCTCAGGGCCAGTCTGCCTCAGCCAAAAGAGGAAGATTGGCAGCAGTTCGCTCAGGGCTCATCTTCCTCCAAAAAAAAAAAAGTAAATAAAGCTGAAATTAACAGGAAAAAAACATCCTGCAATTCTCCGGCATTTTAAAAGTGGTGGATGTATTCTTTTTCTTTTGTTTGGCTTAGAGTTTTTTTTTTAAATGCTCTACAAGCATTTATGTACATTCCTTATATGGTACTCAGATTATTGGGTTTTGTTTCAGGTTGTTTCTATGGCATATGAGAGCTTCATTTCTCTTTTTTTAAAATTGAGATAGAATTCACACAACATAAAATAAACCGTTTTAAAGTGTCCAATTCAGTGACATTTAACACATTCACAATGTTGTGCAACCATCACCTCTGCCTAGTTCCAAAATATTTTCATCTCCCCAAAAGGAAACCCTGTACTCATTCAACAGTCACTGCTCATTTGCCCACCCTATCCCTACACCCTAGCCCTTGGCAACCACTAATCTACTTTTTGGTCTGGATTTACCATGTAGATCTGGACATTTCATGTAAACGGGAGTGACAATATGTGGTCTTTTGTGCTTGGCTTCTTTCATGGAGCATGATGTTTTCAAGGTTCATCCACATTGTTGCATATGCCACTGCTTCACTCCATTTGAAGGCTAAATGATATTTCATTGTATGGCTAGACCATGTTTTGTTTGTCCATTCACCTGTTGATAGAGATTTGGATTATTTTCACCTTTTGGCTATCGCGAATAGTGCTGCTATGAACATTCACATGCAAGTCCCTATTTGAGCCCGTTTTCATTTATCTTGGGTACACACCTAGGAGTGCCATTGCTGGGTCATCGGGTAATTCCATGTTTAACTTACTGAGCCTCACTTTACATACCCCAATTCTATTCTTTGGCAGAGATCCTACTGGGTTACTTTTCCTCTAACTATATTCTGTAAGTGTGTTCAACCAACATGCACATCCTAGAATTCATCCTTCGGGGCTATGCTCTTTTAGGACTACTTTTATAACGTTAGTTTCTTAAAACAACTACCGAGTATGGTCAGTCCTGTCTCCTTTTCTCACAATTACCATACTTATATATCGTTGCCTATTCAAACACAGTCACATATGGGATACGTTTTAATTCACTCTTCAGATTTATGAACACGTGTTTTTAGCAATAGCCTTTTTTCATTTTAAATAGAATATCCCAGGCTTTTGTTTTACTTTCCTGAGATGAGTTCTATAGTATGGTATCCACTGGGCCCACTGTCTTTACTGAAGGAAATGTGTCTTGCCTCGCATCTTGTTGTTTTTCTGCTATGCCTTCCATCATCCTTGCCACGTCACTTTTGCTTCTCATCTATGTCTACTTTGAGAAATGCACCTTCTTATTTTCTCCCATTTTTCCCTATGGCCACCGTTTACTATCTCCACCTTCTCTCCTGGCCCCAAACAGCAGGCTTGAATTCATTTAGGTAGATACACCGCTTCTACTCCAGGCCCCTGGGGATGGCACATTGTGGTCCTAACCTCTTCTGATTAGGAACGTTCTAGAGTAATTTGAATAAGCATGCCATTTTCTCTCTAAAATAGAATATACAATCTAATTTGAACAGAGAACACACCTGAGGCTGCTCTTCTCGTGACCATTTCTTGTAGTTGGGTTCACTCTTCAACCAAATCTAAATGGGCCCTTGTCCTTCTCATCAGCTAACCATTTCCGCTAATACCAAATGGAAACTCACCATGAGGTGCCTTTCTCTCCCCGCTTGTCACTGTTCCGTCTCACTCTATTGTTTTCCCAACCCATGTACACTTCTACGTGGACTATTAAATGGCTACAATATCTTTTTAGCCAAGGCGTGATGATTTCTCTTTCTTATGCTTTTTTATTATAAAGAAGGCACAGCACATTTGGCTGAGGCTGCTGCATAAAAGTGCCAAAATTAAATCACAAGTTTTGCCTCCATTATATCCTAATACAGTCCCAAATTAAATTCTTCTCACAATAATGTGAAACACACAGCCACCTCCAGAGATTCGTATGACTAGAGTTATTTCCCTTGGATTCATCTTAACTCATTATCAGAGTCCATGCCACCTAATCTTTAGCTGGGCACCTGCTCTTTTCCCTTGTGCATTATATCTGCACAACAGACAACCTCGTCCTGTTGGGCCCCTTCCATCAGCCTCCTCCTTTCTCAGAATCTTGCAGAGGTCATTGCCAACATGCTTGGCTGGGGATGGGGAGAGTCTGAAATGAAATAAAATAAAATCAATAAAGTAAAATGACTAGGATGTAACTTCCCACTCTGGCATACAAGCTCTGTAAGGTCTTAGACCGTGCTCCCTTTGCACTTGGACCTCCACATGGACCGTGTCCCCTTTGCACTCAGATCTCCATGTGGACCACGTTCCCTTTGCACCTGGATCTCCACCTCTGCAATTCTCCAACTCATGCTTAAGTATTGCCTGATGGATGTTGAGTACTCATTAAATATTGCATTTGGAGCATCACATCTGCAATCCTCCAACCCATGCTTAAATAAATTTGACCTGGTACATATTGGGTAGTCATTAAAGGTTGAGTGAAAATTTGGGCCCACATATACATTCCCTTCTTTGTTTCTCACCCTTTCTTTTCATCATCGTCTCTCCCCAAATATCAGCTTTCTAGCATTTCTCAGAACATAGTGGTCTCTCTCACATTCCTACACCTTTGCACCAGCTGTTTGCTTTGTCTGGTATATGTCTCCACACATCTGAAAACTCAGAGCATCAGCTTCTCATTTCTGAAGAAAGATTTCACTGAACATCCAAAGCTGAAGGAGGCATTCTTGTCCTATTTTCTCATATCGCCTTGTGTACATTACACATTTATCTATATTAAATATTATTTCAAATATGTTTAAATATTTGGATATATTTACAGTTAAATATATTGGTAATGGAAATATTTACACAGTTATTCATGATTTGATATTTATATAAATATGATCACAAGGGACAAATTCTTCTTTGACTTTCTCTTTTTTACTTTTATATGTATATATTTTTATTATTTTTTTTTTTGGTGAGGAAGATTCTCCTGAGTTCGCATTCTCCTTGAGCCAACCTTCCTTTATTTTGTATGTGGGACTCCCCCACGGCATGGCCTGATGAGCAGTGTATAGGTCTCTGCCTGGGGATCTGAACCTGAGGACACTGGGCTGCCGAAGCAGAGCATGCGAACTTAACCACTATGCCACTGGGCCGGTCCCTACTTCCTATTTTTTTTTTTAATTCAATGTAAGTTTGCTAAATTTGTTCGAGTTGAAGTCTATAGCTATAATTTATTAGTTATCACTATTCCATTCTATCAACAGATCATCTAAGGAAAAATTGAAATTATTTTCTGCTGTGATCACTAGTGGGCCATTATTGGTTTGTTTTTCCATGTCTGGACATGTGCCCTATTAGAAGCTAGTTTTACCAGACTAAACTTCCCATAGTACATAGATTATTTAGTTGAATTTTTGGGTTCTGCTGTAAACTTCTTCCTCTAAACCTAAAACTTGCTAGCACAAAGTATGAATGAATTGAATGCTGTCTATATGTTGGTAATAGAGTGTCTATTATGGGTTTCAAAATTGCATCCTACATGCAGATCTCCAAGTGTACCCATTTGCACTTATATGGGCAATTTTCATGTAAGGTATATTCATAATATTAATGCAATGTCAGCAGCCGTATTTTGCTCCTTCTATTATTCTACTGAATTTAATTGAAAAGCAAGCATTATTTGAGTGATTTTAGCATTGGAATAAAAATTATTCCCAATGGGATCCATTCAATAATACTCATATACATCAACTGACAATTATGTTTTTATTCCCAGCATTCTGAAGTTAATCATTATTCACTCTACTCTCAGGTTAAAACAATAATAATAATCAAAAGTGCAACTGAATCGACAAAACAAATCTAAATCTAGGGAATTCTCCTTAGAATGTGTTGAGGGAAAAACAAAAGCAATACGGCGCATACCTCTAATGGACATTGTTCGTGGAATCATGGCTTTGAATCCCAGACTTTGATCTAATTAAAATTGAGCCTTAATTCACCACGAAGAGAGTGATTTGCATTAGAGGGTCTTATATATTCTTTTTATTTCCTACATAGAATTCTGGTTTTCTTCAAAATACAGTTTTCATAGGTGCGGTGTTGCCTTTGAATATTCAGAGCTACTCAAGTTGTCCCTAATGACTAATTATGATAGAAAACTGTAAGGCAATAACATTTTTTATCAAGGAATGCTGGAGGGACTTAATGAGCCAGTTAAGAGGAATGAGGTGTTTGACAATCTGAGAGTTCAAGATTGTGAAACTGCTCTCTTACAGGAGGAAAATTTAAGATTCTTCACACACATTCTTAATAGAACCAAGCAGATGAAGATGTTCATACATCATGTAACCAGCATAGATAGATTTAAGGTCTTTCATTTTTTTCCTTTTAAATCTCTAATTAATCACAAAGTTTCAGAATAATTGAGTCTGTACACCTGAGTGCTTCCGAAGCTCTATCACGTACAAGCACAATTGGATTTTTGCATTCCTACCGTCTTTTTCTAATACAAGGTTAACAATTGATCATATCAGAAGTTCTCTGTGGTCCAAACTCCCATTATCTCAATTGTGTACTGTCTTGTGCTGCATATTCAGTCTCTACACACTGGCCCTAGAAAAACAAGGACAATGTTTTGGATTATACTAAAATGTTTAATCATCTTTCCCCAAACAGTGTTGCTTTAGGATATAGGGATACCCTTGAGCATCAGTGACGCAATAAATAAATTGATCCATTTGAACGTCCCTACAATTGTTTGTTTTTTTCCCAGCTTTTGGAGTTCACAACAGTATGCAAAATGAAGCAGTGCTTGAAAAACATGTGTGGAGTCATAAGGAAAAAGCAGAAATGTTTCCCTTTATGACAAGACTGAACATGGAGAATGAAAATTTTACACATCAAAGAGATCCGTGAATGGATATTCTAATTGTTCTATCATTCTTCAGACCTGGCTGGAGTGACTGCGTTAGCTGTGATAGGTAAGCATATGCCTCAGGCAAAGAGGAAACACAGCTTGTGATAATATGATATTTTAGTATCTACTGAGTTCTTGTGGAGTTATGGCCTCATTTCTGTCTTACAAAAAATTTTGGGGCAGACAGAGAAAATGTTGTTACTATCACCATGTTATAGCAGAAGAAATCGGAAATCCGGCAAATTGGTCATTTGCCCCAATTTTCCATGGCCAGTCAATGCCAAAGTCATGATCAGAATCCAGGACTTTGAAATCTTTGCGGAGTAAAGTTTTCTCCATCCTAGTTCTCTCTCCATCGTTTAGAGCAGGAAAAGTTACTAAGAATTATACAAGGAATTGGAACCTTAAATTAATGGATTCAGTATCAAATATGCAGGGCTTTCTGATATGCAGGATAAAATAACTTTATTGAATCTGGAGTCTGAAGGAAAAAAGAAGCAACACTGACAACAGTAAAAAAGAAAAAAATCAGGATATGAGCCAAAAGCATCAACAATTCCAAGTAAAGATAATCAAATAATGTTTTACACAGAATTTCTAATGAAAATATCCAAAAAGATCTCTTTATAAAGACATCTTCTAGTTGAATAGTCATTACTTTTGACTCAAAATTATTTGACCTAAACCCACTTGGAAAAAACAGCATGATATAGCAGCGATGAAGTAGATGAAAAGAATTCCCTTTAATCAGCTTCAGATGTAAAAGAAATGTGAATTGTGAATCAAGTCTAGATTTCTTGGCATTGTTCTAAGATAAGAATACTTAATAGCACTTTCAAAATACTAACTTTTGTATTAATGAAAGGATTTATAGTATTCTATTAATGTTTGTAGAGGCTTGTCAGAAGGAAACCTATGTTTTGGTGGCCTCTTGGAGGAGGAATGAATGAGCTGAGTCATTAGGGTTCCCAACTGCCTCAGATTCAACGCTGTTCATGAAATTTTCTTGCCTTGAAGGTGAACATACATTATGGAGAAGAAATAACAACAAAACGAAAAAATGTAAGCCATCAGTAAGAATCTCTGCAGGGAAATCTGCAAATATAACTATTCTGAGAAAAGAGGTTCATCTGAAGATAGGTGAGCCCAAACTTATGGAATTGGTAGAGATGACGATGAATCATGGACCACGTCTTTAAATGGAATGGAGTCAGCGTGACATTTACTTATAATCATGCAGAAAGCACTGGAAAGGAAGGTATCCGTGGAGAAGAGGGTTCCTGCCATCCTTGGGAGTATTTTGTGTAGTTCAACAGCAGAGGTAACCTTGTAAGTCTGAATGCTGAGAGGTTATTTGAACACAGAGACTTATATAAAAGCACAATAGAATATTCCTTCTGCAAGGTAAAACATCAACATCGCAAAAGCCTTGATTAAGTCTGCTGGGATATTTAAGGTGGTAACAATCCAGAACTCATGAGCTGAAGAACTATGGGATAGTTCCCATACGTAATTCTGCGTGTCTGTGGGAGATTTCTGCTCTACTCCAATCATGACCTGATAACTTCAGAAAGGAAAGAAATTTAACACATCTGTAGAAGATTCTACCTGTTTGAGGAACCTTAGGAATTAGCCTAGTTCAGTGATTCTGGAACTGTGGTCCTGGGATGAGCGGCACCAGCATTATCTGGGAACTTCTTAGAAGTGCAAATTCTGGGGTCCGGCGTTTGACCTACTGAATCAGAACCTCTGCAGGTGAGGCCCTCTAGGTGATGGCAGAGCTTGCTAAAGTTGGAGAACTCTGCTCTAATTAAGTTTTGCCTCCAACTCTACCATGCCAGAGGGTAGTGGTTGCCCAAGAGCATAAGCTATTACAACCTGACCTAAAAGAGCTTCCTTGTTGCATTCCTAAAGAGTCAAACTCTCAGTGTTAGGATGTAATGAGTTTGTTGTTAACACTTGGCTCCTCCTGTAGGTTTTTGTTTAATAGCTTGGGTTCATCAGCGCCACCCTCTAGGCACACCTGCTGACACTTATTTGTCCCAAGAATATACACGTAATGGAATTGGGGCTGTGATAAGATTATTTCCCTAATGATAACCTGGAAATAAAATTGCTAAGAAAATTGCCTTAAAGTTAAAAAAATACATAAGTAGTGACTGACGCCTGTATGAGTTAAAGCCATCCACCTTATTTTTCCTATTAAAATTTAAAAAAGCATTAAAAACAACTATGAGTGGTGGTGTTCTATTGTTAGTTAATTTTCCGATGCAAAGAAATTGCATCCTCACAGAAGGAAAAAGATACCCTCCTCATTAAAGTCATTCTCTTCCATCAGAACTGGAGGATTACTGATGAAATCCTTCCCTGTTAAGATAACTAAGCAATAGAACAGATCTTAAATCACAGAAGGAAATACCGATAAACTGTATGATCACAAATTATTTATCTCGAATAAACTGCTTATTTTCTAAAAAAAGTTACTGATATCAACACAATAAGAAAGAGAAAAACTAATTAATCAATTTCACAATGTGAATTATGAGGCAGAAAAGAAATATATCCCCAAACTGCATGAAATCTGATTTATTTGAAGGGCAAGTTCTTTGAAAATTTCAAGTAACTTATTACTCTATGAGTGTAGTTTAAACAATAAGTTTCCTCCACCATTCTGTCAGACTACTGTAACACTGATTTTTTAAAACGCAAGGAAAAAATGAAATATAGACTAATTAGCTCCAGCTTCCATCAAGCATACATATGTAACCATAAAAATAAAACATTAGGAATTGTAATGTACTGGTTGGAAAATACACAAAATTTCTGAATGAAGTTTATTCCAGCAATGTGAAGATGTTTACTGCCAGGTGATCTACTAAAATATCATCATATGGACATTGGAAAAGGAAGATAACGCGATCACAGCAACGTATCTGGGAGAAAAATTAACGAATGTGAAACCACATAAAATGGGGAAAAATACAATTTGTAAAAGAAACTTCCGGCAAACATCATATAATGATATAATACTTTGCTGCAGGAGGGCTTCAGGGAAAATGAGCTCCTACATGGAGAACAAAATGTCAGTTTCTCCTCCCCTGTCTTCAGGCACATTCCCAAAAGTGCCCCAAATTCTCCTACAGCACTGGGATATGGGCCAGACTGACCCATCCCTACAAAGCCCATCCAGAGCAGGTTACCTTTATTTCCTCCTTGGCTGGTGCCTAATGAAGATACCAAGAGTTCTTCGAAAAATCACATTCTTTGCTGGCCTTTTGCAAGCTGAGAAGGACCTTGAGAAGATGGTACTGTCTGATCCAGGCTGTATTGGGGAAACAGCATGCATAAAAAAACCCTAAACAGATAAGAGTAGAGATGCATTTCCCCAAATGTACAATGGATGCTGGTAATCCCTCATGATATTAGTACGTGTTTTACATACGTACACACAACACACACAAGCAAACAAGGGCTCTGTGGACAAATAAGTTTGCACAGTGCTGGGTTAAATAGTTAAAATAGCCTTCTTCACCAAGAGATGCCAGCGTCTTGGAGATGCTAATGGTCAGGATGAACTTCTACATAGGAGGACTTCTCAGATGGGTGTTTGTCACACCCATCTTGTCACCCAATACCCTCCAATTTTCCCTCATACTGTACTGAAATATACACCCCCAAAAAGCAAGATATATTAAACACATATGTTATAATATATTTTTGTTGCAATATCAAAAGTACATATTTCACCTACCAATTCATGTAATATTGCTTTATATTACCACACTGTTTAGGTATTTTTTTTTAACGCATGCTGTTTTATACTTATTTCATCTGCAGAAAATCAGTCTTAGAACATTTATTGGGAAACACTCTTTACACTATAGATGGTTCCAATTGCATTTGTCTGTTATTTAAGTTCTTCTAACCAATCCTAAATATAACACAAAATAGCGCAGCAAAAGTACTTAATTTAACTCAGTATAAACCAAATAAGTTGAAGACTGTGAGAAAATAATACCAAAGCAGACATCCCCTGTTAATTATAAACAAGCGGGCAAAACCAGTCAAAAAGAGTAATCGCTGCCCTACAAAGAGACACATCATTGTAGAGTCAGCAGCTCAAAAAAATTTCGTATATTGAGTAAACCAGTCTTTACGCTTTTCCTTATTATGTTTTTGAGTCTAAAAAAATAGATTCAATAAATGATAGAAATTGAAATACAGGAAATTTTTCATTGCCTAAAATATAGCTGTGACAGTTAAAACAGTCACAGCTGCATCCACACAGACACTTATTTCCAAAACGAACAACAGAGGATAAAAAAGACAGAGACCAATAAGATCATCACGGGCCAAGATAGTTCAAGTGTAATTGATTTGACTAATCCCAGATGATGAAATTTTTTAAGCCAAGTTTATTAAAAAACCCATTCCACAAAATGAAAATCAATTGCAATAGATATAAAAACAGATGTTGTAATAGTTTATCATCTTATAAGAACGCTTAGAAAACAAGTGGAAAATACTTAATACCAGAACGAAACAATGAGCAATGACACAAATTATAGAAGAAAAAAAAAGCAGATAGCTGTTAAGCATGAGAGGCAGCCTTCTGCTTTATAACAAGAGAACAATGAAAATATTTTACCTAGCGAATTGTCATCTCATATGCTCTTAGTAGGACTGGAAACATTTTAGAACGTTCCTGGAAAGCAGTTTGGGCATTGGTATTGAGTCTTTACAATATTCATGACTTTTGACCAAGTAACAATTTTAGGAACATTTCCTAAAGGAACTTCAGAAATACAATGAGATTTGTGTGGATAGTCATTATTGTATTTTTTATAATACCTAAAAATTAGAAGCAACCTAAATATGTGAGTATATGTAAGTTGACTGAGGAACATAATCATATTATGTAGTGCAGCCACAGAAAGAAACAATGCTTATGATATGATGTTATAAGAAAAAAATGAGATATAAAGGAATATATATGATGTGATCCCCATTATGTTAAAGATATATATTGAGATTTCTGGTTAGCATATCAATATGAGTTTGGACATCTAAATCCCATGAACCCAATCGAATTCTCCCTACATAATCAACTAAAATTTGAAATTGAATAATTTGTCTTACTCAAAGGATGGTATCTATATACCAAAAACTTACTGAAACTAACAAGAGTAACCATGAAAATTTCTTATCAATTCACACACACACACACACACACACACACACGCTCTGGGGAAGGTACATCTATAAAGTAGAAACAGAAGCCTTGGAGAAGCAAATGGAAATCAGAAATTAACAAATGGAGACAAAAAAGAAAAACAAAATGAGAACAGCAGTGGGAACAAAGAAGAGCAGACTGCATACTAAAGAAACCTGAATTGCTGAAATAAAAAACAGCTGTGAGGAAGTAACACTAAGCCAAGGAAGTGAAAAAATGGCCGAGAACAACGGAAGGAAAGATGTATGACAATTGATAGGTGGCTGACTCAGAGCTCCAAATTAGGTATAGGAAAAACTCCAAACCAGAAAACCAGAAGACATGAAGGAGAAGAAAGCTTTGCTAAAGAAAGACCTCAAGCTCCAGATCAAAGGACTTGCCCAGGGCCAAGTAAAATTCCTGAAAACACCTTGCCGCAGCATGAAGAGTGTAAACTTATCCTATGCACCACAGAAATCTGAACAGAGGAGAAACGTCTCCAAAAATCTGAGGGGAGCTGCTAGTTCGTGACCTGGGGGTTCCACCTAGCTCTCCACAGAAGAGGTGCCAACACAAGCAAAGAACATGCTGTCTGTGCTCTCCAGAGAAAATGTATTTAAAGATGTTATTCCAACAACCAAGAAATTAACTTAAGAAGGAACTCATGAAAGGAAATTGGGGTGTGAAAGGACTGAAGACAAACGTGTCAGTGTGAAGTTTAAATGCTTGCTGTGCATGTGTTTACAAAGGGAGGCAAATGTCAGAAGACCCAGACAAAAGAATTAACATTCTTTAATTCAAAAGACAAAAGAGTTAACACGAACATAACACAGCTTCACTATGGAAAGAACACACCCAGAAATGAACCCCAGGTGTGTGTAGGTGTGAAAGTGTGTGCATGTTTGCCTACGTTTAAAATATAAAAACGGTATTCCCAATCAGTAAGAGAAAGAAGAGGGAAAAGATAGGTCCCCACTTCACGCCAAACACCAAATGTTTCCAGGGAGGATAACAATCTTATTTAGGAAGTGAAGTAGTGAGAGAAGTAGGAGAAAACATAAAGGCAGGTTTACCTTAACCTGCGTTAGAGAAGGTTCTTACACTAATGATGGGTAAGGTTAGTGAGCGCTTGAAAAAATTTCAAGTATGAAACTAGGTAAATAAAAAGCAGAAAAACTTGATTTTCACAACATTTATCAGAGAGAAGAGGTTACAATTCCTAATTTATCAATTGCACCTGTAAATCAATAAACAACAGCATATCAAAAATGCTCAAAGAGAAAAAACACAACAAAATATTGGAAGCTTACACAGAAAGGAAATGAAATAAGTAAAAATAAAGACAAAGTCCTTAACCTCAGGAGAAATCAGAGGTAGAAAAACCGCAACTCTATTTCTGAATAGTTTTAGCCTATAAAATAGTTAAAAGTTTAAAGTATATAATAGCCAGTATTTGTTAATTTGGCACTCCCAGATGCCTATTTTTCTTTTATAATATCCAAGACTATACTATCCCCTACAATTTAAATATACTAAATATATGAAATATGTATTTTTTTCTACCTAAGTGTAACGTACTATCTTGTGATGCGGTTTGTCAGGAGGGACATTCTCTTTTTCCACCAAGTTTTAAGTCAGAGCAGATTAGTTTAAACTGCAGCCAGCGATCGGGTTTAGAGAGGGGTGATTAAATCTGAACGCAGTTCCGGGTCTGAGCTGTATCATTTCTGTTGTGAAATAGCAAATGGAACATGCGCTCAGACGCTCTCTTGCTTGGTTCTCTACGGAAGCAGTGGGCCGGGGTCTTTCGTGTTCTCTTCGGCTCTTGGGGGCAGAGAAAGCTCCCTCTATTTTGAGAATTTCTGCTTTGAAATATGCTTTGGGGCCAGCAGGCATTGGTGGATTTCCAGTTACACGACATTTTCTCCACATTTGATATTGCCAATCTTTCCAAAGATTTCATAATTTAGTCATTCTGGTGCGTATGGTTTTAATTGTAATTTCCCTGAGACTAACCAAGTTGAGCACACTGTTAAAATATATATATACATATATATATATTCGAGAAATATACAACATGAAGGAAAGTCACAGTAGCTAAGTAATATATATAATATGAATATATTGTATATTAATAGACATAATATGAATATATATTCATGTATAATGAACATGATATGAATATATTATAAATATATTATGAAAATATGAATATAATATGATTATATATGAATATATTATATATTAATAGACGTATAATATGTGTTATAAAAACATAAATCAACATATTTGTAATATATAAACATATACATTTACAATATAAAAATAGTATATATATGTATATATATGTCTGTGTGTGTTTCGCCATTTGTATATCCTTTCTTTTTTTTGTAGTATCTGTCTTAGATTTTTAATCTATAAAAATCGCAAAGTGTCAAATATATGCCTTATATTTTCTTCTGGTCTTACTCCATGCATTCTTTTTTACACTAAGTCCTTATAAATAAAAGTTTTACCAGTAAGACTGAAAAACATATTTATCAAAGAAAACTATTTCCTTTTGGAGTTTAATCCTTGCCAAGAAGTCACAGGGACCCGTGTAAACCCTGTGACTTTGAATGGGGAGAGAATGTTATGGAGCCCCAGGGCCCGCAGATACAGCAGAGTTTGGGACAGGAAAGGCTTGTCTCGGCTCCCTCATTGATTAGCAAGTGTTGCCTTGGGCACACTATTCGAACTCTCCATACCTTATTTTCTTTATCCTTGAAATGATCCAACAGGTTGCTAGAGGATTGAATGATGCAGAGTCCGTATTTCTCATCATGTGTATATTTGTTTACTTAGACTAGAACCTCGCAAGGTGGGGTGGCTGTTCTATTACATCTCATCCGAAGCTCCCTGGACTCCTGTATGAGTTTCTTTAATTAACTCGGGGTTAGCAGAGTAAAGCATGAAATCGAAAACCTCCATCAATGCATGTTCGAGTAGTTACTTGTAGTTCACAGATTTCACAAATTTTGAGGATAGAAGTTCCTTATAATAGATAAATACTACTCCTCATAACGCTTCCATCCCTGTGTTAGGACTTACCTCATCAGAAATGAAACTGCAAAAAGAATAACCCTGGGCAGCCGGTGCTGTTTCTTTGAATTGCTTACAGCAAAGAGCACCTCAGAAAACAGACTGAAATATCCCTGTGTGTGTTGAAAACAATCATTAGAAGCATCTGTTTGGTCTGATCCCCTCGAGGCTTAAGAATAACACCAGCAATAGTATTGCTAATTAGCAGAACCTTATTTCTCTTCATTTGATTTGTTACTTAATCAAATTAAAATGAGTTGGATACATTTCAGGAAGAAAGATTTCACTAGTATCCACCTAGGTTGCAAAGGCAAGCTGATTTAATCAAGTTTCATATTTTAGGAAAACCCCAATAAGCCGAGCAGGCTCCGAGAAGACGCTCTTGATTTCTAGATTTGGCGCTTCTTGGCAGCCTGCTGGAGGAACCAGCAGGTGGCACTGTTCAGGGTTTGAACCACAAAGAACAGGAATGGTTCAGTAGGTTGAACGGAAGGGACATTTCCAAAGACCCGCCCATTTTGCGCCTGTGCCTGGAAGATTGGCTTCCTTTGGGCCCTCACTCAGTTTGATGGCAAATAAGAATCACAACAAAGAGAGAACCTTGGAAAAATCCATCCAAAAGATATAGCTTATCCCAAAAATATTTTTCAAATAATAGATGGAAAAAAGGATCTAGAAATGGTGGTAAAAGTGTGGGACCATTGTTTTTCCATTTTCCCTTGACCTTCTTTCAGCTATTTTTAAATGAAATTTTTATGCCATTAACCAGTTTACTCTTACAAAAGTGAACTTTTTGTAGGTAAAAATATACCATGACTCCTTTTCAAAAATTACCTTTAAAAGCTAAGGCCAAAGTTATATAAGGCAAACAATTGCCTGGTAAACTTTAATAATGCATAGTAGCATCCTGTAGGGACATATCCCAACTTTCATTTCCGTGTATTCACATGAATGCATAGAGCGTTTTAACTTTTAATTGAAGACTTTCTATGGTATTTCAAGCGCTAAACTGGACCTTCACAATTAGGCCTGTTCAACGTTGAGCAGAGAATACATGTTATCAGTCCAAGTTTTCCATGTAGTTCACCTGCTATTGCTGCCTGATTCACACTAAAATTGGTTAATGCCATTATCATCTAGGAATCAGTTATCATTACCTGACTTGGGGTGAAAGGAAAGAGTCAGCTGCCAATTCAGGAATATCATCCTTTTGTTTACTTTTTCAGAATGAGGTCATTGAAGACATTAAGGAGCAACCTGAGGTGGATGAAAGCAGTCATCTAGACTTTGGTTTCTTGCACAAAATGACACCGTATGCCCACCAAGGTTTGACTCCGTGCAGTTGCCTCATGTTATCAAATCCTTTTTAACCTCACCTATTAAATATTGGACCAAAAAAGTCCCATTGGAGACCTCCGTAATGTAATAGATAAAGGATAAAATGCACTTACAGGATAAATTATGGTCTTTGCGTAATGGCTAGCACAATAGATGCTTATTAGATAAACATAATCAATGTGCTGTAATGTAATAAAAGGAAGACAGGCTCTGATACGAGAGGACAGGCCACTTGCTGGATGTTCGAATTTGGCCCAATCCTGCAACTACTCCAGACATCAAACCCATTATTGTAAACTGGTGATAAGTCCTCAGGGAGATGGTGAAATTAGATAGAGCAACAGTGTGTGAACATGCCGTGTGAACTGTGACACATTCTACAAACCTCATTTGTTGCACAATTTCTGTGAGCCTCTGGCTGTCATCGCATTTTCTACGTACCCACATGTTGCATTCATTACGTGGAATTAGATTTTACTCTATTGCCCCAGCTCTTGGACTAAACACTTTGAGAACATGCTTATCTCATTCCTGTGCTCCTGGCATTGGATAATGTTCCTTTTCCTCAGTAAACAATCGCTGAATGAACGAATGAAGGATGGGATGACAAATTATTGCATGATCGAATGAGCAAGAGGATGCATAAACCCCATATATTTCATAAGAATATGGTGTAGAAAGTGTAGAGTTTGGGGGAGGAGATAAACATTTCTGCTTTATTACATTGATGTTCAATTGCTTGCTATCTGGACCACTAAACTAGGCTGTCCTAAAACCGTAACTGATATTTTACTCTGTGTTTGTCCAAATATTTTGTAAGATTGCTAAGGAAGACTCATCTCTGGGTTTAAATTGCAGTGCTACCCCTAAATACTCTTCTGAGTCACATTTGCCCACATTATTATTGATTATTGATTTGTATGGCTATCTATCTCTTTAACGACCGGTTTCCCTCCACTAGGTTATAAGTTCAATGGACATTTCAGGCATGTTTCTGCTTCATCCTCAGGACATAATGTAGTATGTGGAATGTGGGAGCACTAGTGATTAATTTATATTGCATATTAGAAAAGTCCAAGAAGGTTTTCTTTTCATTCTCAAAGTTAAAAAAATAATAATTCTAAACTCACAAATTCTGAATTTAGTGTTTTCTTTGTTAAATGAAAGTGTGGCATTAAGCAATTCTACTACTGATCACTTAAAAGTGATTACAACTGTTATGATTTTCCAATTAATGATATTGTATGCATTCCTTAGACTTTTGCAACATTTTTCTTGTTCAACATTTTCTGTGTTCAAACTGAATGACTGTTGGGACTAATTATTATTCCTGGTTTTTCTTGAAGCATGAGCCCAGTGGTCTAAATTTAACATTTCACAGACTGCTCCACTGAGACTTTAAAGGGAAATAAGATCAGACATTGGGGGTGTGGCAGGAATGTGCAGATAAAATTCCTACTCTCATCACTCCAATTATTCAATTTTGTTGTGTTTAGATGAATCAAAAATTAGGCTTTTGTCCCCAAACATAAATGATATTTCCAAAGTTCTCAAATAAATTTGGTCAAAATGAGTTTGGGGGTTACCCATCCTTTTCATTCAGATTAAGTGTGATTCATTTTATTTGTTTAAAAGCCCTCAAGTGAAAAAATAAAAACAATTGTAGAGGGTAGGAACAAAAATAAACACAAATGACTTTATTCATGAGCAAAGTGAGACAAAAGCTAATCTCTAGGCTCTGCGAGTGAGAAACAGGGTCTCTTGTTCTTTCCCCAGCACCTCGTACCTGCTGTTGGGTGAACATGTGGCTAAATGATAAATGAACTCACCCGACACCATGGAGATCACTCAGTTCGATTCAGTTCCGCAGCTCTCCGCCATAACCTCAGCCTGCCCAGCACTGACACCCATTGCTGAAGAATAAATGCCTTGTAATATTATTGAGTTTCAAAATTATTATGAGCCTCAGAACTGGTTCATTCCATAAAATGCAAAAATGGCTCAATATCTATTAATGCCATGCACCATGATAATAAGTCACAGAAGACATAAGCCATGTGATCCATGTGTGCCAAAATGAATCTGATGAAATTCAGAGTAGACTAAAATGGGTAATGAAAAAGGACTGATAATTTTATTATGAAAAAATAAGTATTTTCAGCAGTGAACCAGCACTTTAAGTCATATGGAAACATTAGAAAACTTCCTATTAAAGTTGTTGTAAGATAAAGATGCCCACTGTCACTGTTATGATTTAACATTGTTCTGAAATTACCAGTCGATTCAGTTAGACAAAAGAGAGAAACATGGAATAAAAATTAGGAAGGAAGAAACACAATAATTTGCAGATGGGAGTGTATATGTGGAAACCATCAAGACTATTGTTTGAAAACCTGTTAGAAACCAGAAGAGAATTCACTAAATATATATATATATAACCTATAATATATATGTAATAAAGTGTATTTAAATTATATATAATATATAACATATAATATATGCGCTTGCATTTTTAGAAATTTTTAAATAATTCTCACTTTTTTTTCCCCTATGAACTTAATACGTATGAACTTGTCCAACCCACCTGATATGCTAGCATGGTAATAAGCATTATTAATAAAAGTTTAGTATACATGTGTGATTAGACAGATCAATAGAAGAACAGAGAATCTTGAAATTGCCCCCAGTACATATCAAAATTTTATTTTTAATAAAGAGAGCAATTCAAACCAACCCAGAACATCTGGATCACCCATATATGCATTGTGTCAAATAGCTGACAATTTAGGGCGAAAAAAGAGGATATGCTCACTCCTTACAACAAAGAAAATTGTACCTAGATCAAAGATTTAAACGTAAAGGGGGGAAAACACACAGACTAGAATAGATGGGATATTTTTTAAGATAATCTTAGAGTATCAGGTATTTCTAAGCAAAGCAAAAGCCTAGACACCATAAAGAAAAGATTGATAAATTTAATAGTACAAATTTTGAAGCCTCAATAATTCCTGCATAAAATGGCAAGAAAAGTCAAAGAATAAAATCGTGCAAGACATTATATACAAAGCCTAAATTTGCCTGGTAGTGAAAGAGTTTTTACAATTTAATGAGAGACCAATATGCCGGCGGAAAGAATGAACAAAAGACATCAACGCATATTTAATGGAAGAATAAATACTATTTGCTTATAAACATGTGAAAAATTATCCAACCACATTCATAATATTAACAGGAAAATTAAAACAGATTATACATAGATAGATATAGATAGAGATAGATCAATTTTTCACTCTGTTGTTTTGACAAAGCCCAAAATGTTTGAAAATATATATAATATTGGCAAAGATGTGGGGAAACTCTCACTCACACATTATTGGTGGGAACATAAACTGGTGCAATCTCTTTGGAAAGAAATTTGATGTAGCAATTTGAAATCCAAAGATTTATGCTACCAATGTATTCAAATATATGCACAAAGCTCAACAGACAAGGCTATTTTTGGCATTATTTATAAAACAAGAGACTGGACACAACCCAAGTGGCCATAATTGGGGATTAGTAAAATAAAATGTGATAACTCAATAATAAAGGTTACTCTGATGCTGTGATGTGTATAAGACGGTATGGAAAAGTTTTCCACGATAAACTATTTAAAGAGAAAATAAGGTACAGAAGAATGTGTCTAATATCCTCCATTTGTGGAAAAATAATATGTCCATATATGTACCAATACATACATACACAGGGGCCGGCCCTGTGGCCTAGTGGTTAGGTTTGGCACTCTCCACTTTGGCAGCCCAAGTTTGGTTCCTGGGCACAGACCTACACCACTCGTCAGCCACACTGTGGCAGCCACATACAAAATAGAGGAAGACTGGCACAGATGTTAGCTCAGGGTAAATCTTCTTCAGCAACAAAACAAAACAAAACAAAAACAACAACTACAAAACATACATACATAAACACAGACACAGATATGTGTACACAAGAACAATACACGAAGGGTATGAAAAGGGTTGTTGGTGTGGGTTACAATGGTATTTTATTCTTCTTTGCACATCCTTTTTTCCTTTGAGATGTTTTTCTCCCGTGTGTGTGCATTACTTTTACTTGAAATTAAAAAACAAGCTAAAATTAAAAGCAGATGAAAGCCGAAAACTTAAATACAAGGCATCCAGGTGGCCTTACCCATTTTATTCTTTTTTTCAGGGTTTTACCCAATACCACTCTCTTTTGAGAGCCAAACAAAAGCTGACAGGCCCTGGGATGTTTTCGCAAATAAATACTGATTAGTTACTGGGCTATAAACTAAAATTAATCTCCCTTTTGTCCCGACTGAATTCATAATTCACTATTTCCTTGACAAGTCGGGAGATGTAATAGGAATTTGCAATGCCTTATACTTACTGTTGTGACTGTCAGTTATTGTTATTCATTGGATGTGCTGACGTCTATGTTAAAAATTTAAAAAGAGTGGCTTTTGAAAGAATGCTAACGAAAGCATCACTTTCTAATATTATACGATAGATTTTATATTTCCATGATATTATATTTTTGCTTTGCCTTCTCCATCATATTACCATTTCATTGAGGATAAGTCTCTATCTATCACCTATCAACCAATCTATCTACCCATCCATGCATCCATCTATCATCTATCAATCTATCCATCCATGCATTCATCTATCACCTATCAATCTATCTTTCCATCTATCTATCTATCTATCACCTATCGATCAATCTATATCTAACTATAGCCTATCTACATCATGTAATACATAATAGACATCTACCTCATGATTTTAAAACCACATTTTTGGTAATAATGATTAGCTAAGTATAAGAATAAAATTTGGCGCTCATTTGTGGGAATTTTCTTTGCCGTAAAAAGATCACTTCTGACTACCCTGAGTTCTGTGAAGAATGATACTGGAGAAATACAAAATACCGTTACCATCACTACAGCACCACATTGTCAGTCAGGTAGCTCTGCTCCGCTGCCCTTTAGAAGCCTGTCACTTGCAAACATCCACTTCCTGCCTGCTCTCTCCTCTGAGTACAGAGCTTTATGATACAGCATTAAATACCTGTGTAGCTCCATAACAAGACTGGTGAATGAGAAATCAGAGAATTAAACTGCCCTGCAGTCCACTGGCATGGACATCAATTGCAATAAACATGTGTGTGGCCTCTTTGGGGACAATTGTTCCTATTACAATAGTTCTTGGAGCTCAGTGGCCTCTGTCGATTCTGCTAAGTAAATGAGAAATGGAAAGCCTGAGAATGCAATTGAGTAGGGGATAGGGTTGGATTAGGCTATGTGACAGCTCCATTAGATTTAGGTCACTTGTCACAAGCATAATCAGGTCACATACTTCCCTATGTTTAGATGACAGGCAGTGGACTATCACCCAGGTGTGGCTGGACCTGGAGGCTGTGGAAATCAATCTGGACAAATCTTTGATGAGGGGGCAGAGGAGATCGCCTGGTTGTTGGAGATGGAGAGGTGACAGGTGAGGGTGTCATGACTAGAGCCAGTGGGCACCAGATTGTTGAGGGAGTGTGGGCTGAGGAGTCTGGATTTTTCTTTCTTTTCTGTTCTTTTTGTTTGTTTGCTTGCTTGTTTTCATCCTTATCATCTGTCTGTTTTTCAGGGACTTTTCAGAAAAACCTAGAGATGGTTTTTCAGAGCCTGCTCTGGTGGCGGTATGGAGTAGTGTGGAGAGAGTGCTGCAGAGAGGTCTGGGTCTGTGAGAACTGAAGGAGGGCTGTTCACTTAGAAGCACTGGGCACGGACGAGAGAGGCTAAATTTGAGAAACACATGAAAGGAAGTAAACATTCTCCCAGGAAACCCCGAGATCTTTAACCCAGACACAAAGCCAAGACTGGAGTCTTAGGGGATAGCATGAATATCCGGATGAGAACAGACCAACTTCCCTGGCTCTCTCTCCCCTGAAATCTGTTTATTGATTTAACCTCTCTCCTCCATGCATCCCCCTACGCGGCAGGGTGTCTAAAAGGCAGCAAGCAGCTTCAGAAAAGCATCATGCCTCTTGTGTCACATCTCCTGCAGGCTGTTTCCAACTTACTCTTCTTGAAGCTAAAAAATAAAGAAAGTGAAATGTGTATTAAAGAGAGATTTGCAAGACATCTCAAGATTAAGAGAAACCAACTTTATTATTGCAAAATAATAAGAGAAAAAAAAATCTGCTCAAGCACTTGTCTTTCTGTGACTGACACACATTTTGAAAGTGGTGTCTACAGGCACTGTGTGAACTTCCCAAACTGCCAATCACCTTGAAAACGATGACAATATACCCCCATATTCAATTTTGCCATCCTGCTGAGATTGATCTCCAATTTGCTTCAGCCACACTAGCTTTTTCATGTCTCCAAAGACACTGTCCCTTTCTTGACTCATTGAGTTTTCATTTGCCATCCCCCTCTCCTCCTTTCTCCTTTGCCATAGGGTACCCTCCACTCCCTCAAGGCCCATGTCCAATGCACCAACTTTCTGAAGATGCCCAAGCTTCCCAAGGAGAGTTAGTTTCTTCTCCTGGTTTCATGGAGCCTGGGATCACCGCACTGTTAAATCAGGCAGGATGATCGTGTGTGCGGTTACAATTTACTTCCTCCACTAGACTTTATACCGCCTGAACGTTTTATGTACCTTCATGCCCTCAGCTCCTGGCACACAATTGAGGCTTTTTAAAGGTTCATTGAAACAAACAAACGAAAACGAAAAACGGAATTAATGTGTACAAAATGTTTTAAACATTACAGGAATTCCAAGAACCCCATATTCATGTTAGATTTATAATAAGCAAGTATGTTAGTCAAGAGTCACATTAATTCTGTTGTGATGTTTCCTCCACTGTGAGTCAGAATTATGGAGACTGGAGTCCACCAGAGTTTCTCAACCTTGGCACTATTGATATTTGAGCTTGGATAAGTTTGGGTTGTGGGGGGCTGTCCTGTGCATTACACTATGTCCAGCAGCATCCCTGGACTCCACCCGCTAGATACCAGTAGTAACACACCTCCCCCCCATTGTGACCATCAAAAATGACTCGCGACATTGCCAAGTGTCCCCTGGGTGGACACACTCACCCTGAGGTTGAGAATCACTGGGTACCCTATAGCATCTTTTTTAAAAGAGTATCTGAAAAGGAAAAACAGCATCTATCAGGGAAAGATTAAAGTGGCTGTAGTTTCTTTGTTAGACATCATCAAAGCCAGATAAAGCCAACCTTTCCTCCCTGAGGAAGAGAGAGAAAGGAATAGAATTAAACAGAGGCAGAAATGACGGGAGGCATTTCTGACCAAGGGGCCTTGTTTTGAGCGCAGATTCAGAACAGGGCACACATCATAGAAAAGCGTGGTTTGGGGTGACTGGCTGTGAAATGGGGTGGTTTGGTCATACTTTCGCCTCACAACATGGCCTGCTGTGTGCACATCTCCCTCCTGGATTATCCTATAAATGGTCTAGGGCTTGGCTCCTGTCTTCTCCGTGTCTGCATTCTAGCATAAGTCATAGGACAGGGATTGAAGACAAATTAGCAGCCTTGTCAGACTCAGTCTCATGTGAATTAAAGGTATTACTAATAGGCAATCACAAAATCTTTTTTTCAGAAATCACGGCTCGTATGCTTACCACTCTCGACTTGGTGGTTTATGATTAATTACCTGCTCACAGATGCTTAGGTAATCTCGTTATTAATAGTAAGTCAGTAAAGGGAAATGCCAGAGTTTGTCTCCACCCCTACTAAGAGACTACATTCTTATGCTTAAACATTCCAAATTGCTTCAGGGATAAAAAACAAAGGTCATTGTATTAGTCTGGGTTCTCCAGAGAAACAGAAATAATTTTATATATATATATATAAAATTTCTTCAGTCTATCATTTCTTCAGATAAATTTGAAATATTTAATGAGGTTGGCATATATATGACGTATATATATATATATCTATATATATATATATACAGAGACAGAGAGATGTGAAAATATGACATCATACATATATAGTATGTGGAGGAGTACACGATGCCATATATGTACATATATATAGATATTCATGTATATAGTATATGGAGATGTGGAAGTGTATGATTTCTTCTTTGGCAGGAGTTATAAGATTTATGCAGCCACACTGTCTACTTTGCTTAACCTTCTAACTAATAACACTTTCAAAAGTGCTCAAGAACAACAGCAAGATCTCTGAGATTATATTATACATATATATATACATAAACACATATATCTGAAAGGTGAAATAATTGAAATTGAAACCATTTTATGTAAGTTCCTTGGAGATAAATGTAATATGTTAATTCAACATATATTTTAAAATAATAAGTGGGATTAATGTAAATTTGCATAACAAAATTCCAAAATCCTAATTATTTCCCATTTATGGGATGAGAAAAATTAGTCTCAAAATGTTACTCCCTCTTCCCTTGTACTCGTCACATGTATTTGAATTAATGGAAGTTTATATGGCAACCTCATTAAATAATGCAAATTTATGTAAAGAAATAATAGACTCATGATGATATTTTTTGAAATTTTACAAAATATTTAGACCAATTCCTTTGTAAATATCAGGCAAAAAAATCCCACTAAGCATTTGAAGTATTTCTATCTTTGAGCAGTCAGTGAATTGGAAGACAAAATTTGTTATAACCCAATACTTCTATTAGTAATCACTTTTGTGCTTGGATTAGAAACAATTCTATTTTCAATGGAGTCTCCAATTTATTTATGTTTTTCTCCTTTGAGGAAATCATTTCTATTGGTAATGAATATTTACTGTTATGCGTTACCTTAAATAACTTAGATATGTCAAGTGTGAAATCCTGGCTTTTAAAGGATCATTTCAGTCCATCAGATAACAAAGCATATTCGGTGAAGGTGCTTATTGGAAGAATGTAAGTCGAACCAGTTTTCAGAACGTATCTGAAATGATGAAGAGCTTTTCGTTACTGGCCTCCTAATTTGTATGTGCTCTCCCTCCACACTTGCCTTAGAGAAAGATTGCTTTGGCTATTCAGGGTCTTTTGTGGTTCTATATGAATTTTAGGATTGTGTTTTCTAGCTCTGTAAACAATGCCATTGGAATTTTGATAGGGATTGCATTGACTCTGTAGATCATTTTCTGTAGTGTGGACATTTTAACAGTATTGATTTTTCCAATTCATGAACAAAAGATGTCTTTCCATTTATCTGTGTCTTCTTTCCTCAATATCTTACAATTCTCAGTGTACAAACCTTTCACCTCTTTGGTTAATTTATTACTAAGTATTTTTTTGCTTTTGTTGCTATTTTAAGTGAGATTGTTTCCTTAATTTCCTCTTTGGGTAGTTTATTATTTGTACATAGAAATGCCACTGATTTTTGTGTGTTTATTTTCACCTTGAATGTTCACTGAATTTATTAGTTCAAAGAGTTTTTTTGTTAAGTCTTCAGGGTTTTCTACTTCCATGATCAGGTCATCTGCAAACAAAGATAATTTTACTTCTTCTTTTTCAATTTGGATGCTTTTTATTTCTTTTTCTTGCGTAAGTGCTAGAACTTCCGGTGCTATGTTGAATAGAAGGAGCGAGTGGTCATCCTTGCCTTGTACTGGATCTTAGAGGATAAGTTTTCAGTTTTTCCTTGTTGAGTATGATAATAGCTGTGGATTTTTCGTATATGGCATTTGTTGTGGTAATTGAATTCTAAGAGTAGATAAAATATTCTCTTTTTGCTTAAAAAATGCATACAGAATTCAAGAGGTAGAAAGAGCCACAGCTATAAGAAGCCACACCTAATCTATGGAGAAGGTCCAGGATCCCATGCGTGTTCACTTTTGCTGTTCCTCTATCAATGGATATACCACATGGACTGGGGCAGTATGAGCTCCTTCTTACCTGGAGGCAGGTCTGATCCACCCCAGGGATGCCCCAGAGTCCAACGGGACATGGGAAGCTTGCTTAAATTATGTTACAGTTCTTCACCCTGGAAGACTCATCCTGGGAATTGCTTTACTTTCTAAAACCATTATTCTCTCTCTCTAAGGCCTTTTCTCTCACCGTTCCTTGAAATCACATTCTGGGCTAGAATCTATCCTTATTTTTATTGTGTTTTAACATACATTTTAAAATTCTTCTCCACCTCTAAAATTATATGGAGTTTGATTAGTTTTAGTCTCACTGAAAATATTCTCATTTTGATTGCATATGTGAAGAGAGCATATAGATGCATAAATGTAATTTATTTCCAATTCATATCCTTTTTCAGAATAAGAATGTCAACAATGGTGAAAATCACATGTATTACATTATAAATCCAACACTCAGAGCAATACTACCTGTTATCCGTATGCTTATAAACTAAAGAGATAGGGGTGTGTGTGTGTGTGTGAGAGAGAGGAGTGAATCCTATATCTATGTTACTTATAGATTTCTGAAACATATGATTTCATTATTTTTTAACTGAATGCCAATATTCAAGATTTCCAAGGTTTCCCTCATTTTGTCTTATATCATAACTAAGTCAAAGAAAAGAATTCACTTTTGAATTTCAATTGCCTGGAATTGCCCTAACAATTTCACATACGTCTTCAATTCTGTCTCACACTCTGAAAAGTAAATCTAACTTCCATTTGCCTGCTGCTATAGGATCGCCCTGTTTCGAAGCAATCCCTAAACACATGTAGGCAAATATTCTGTGTGACTATCGAATGCATATACACGTGCAGATTTCCATGTGAGCAAAGGTGCGAGACAGCTCAGCTGAATGTCACCTTTTTGGCATAACCAGATCAGAAAACAAATTTCCTTCTCCGATTGCAATCCTGTCATTATCAAAGAGATAATTTAATTTCGTGTGCATACTTTTGACTAGAGCTATGCCAGTCATCTGTAATAAACCCAATAAGTTTTATGTAACACATACAGCTGTGTCTGCAAAGCATTTTGGAAACCTAAATAAGATTTTGAAATTGGGACATCGAGCCTACTTGTATCACTCTTTCCTGGGGATCAGGAGAGAACGGAGAATAAATTTTCAACGTTTCTCTGGAATTGTCTGTCCCCCTCTAATCATCTAGTGGGGACTCCATTCAGTGGAGATTCACAGCTCTGCAGCTCCCAGGTTGGGGCTCTAGAGACAAGTGATGTCATCTTCTGGGAACAGTTATAACTTTCTCAGACAGCAGGCATGAGTAGTCAATTAGGGGCATGGCTGCTCCCATTTGCTTCTGGCTAAGGAAACCATCAGCACTGATTCCAAATCCTCCACTGGGCAACCATCAGCAGTAAGACCTTCACCAGCTACTGCTTTCTACCAGGTATTGGCCAAATTAAATTTCTCAGCTGCCAAATTGCACTGCGAGCCTTTCTGGTTTTCAAGCAAATGCCTCATCCGTGTGACTAAGGTTTCATAATAAAATGCAGATTTCCAAATAGCTCATCTCTTTAATAAAACATTTGAAGGTTATATGTTTGATTCTCTCAAGAAGCAAAATTATATTCTTTTTCTACAATTGCCACATTCTCTATAAAATTGCTTGCAGAGTGGAAGGATAAACGTTTTCATTTTTGCCATATTCTAGTGGAGGTTTGCACAAGTGTCCCTAGGAGGGCTTGTTAAAACACAGATGCCTGAACCCCACCCGAGTGCCCGGCAGGTCTGGGGAGGTGCCCGAGAATTTGCATTTCCAACAAGTCCCCAGGTGAGCTTGATGCTGATGGTCCCAGCACCACACTGAGAAGCACTGTTCTAGAATGTATTTCTCACATTTTAATTATATAATTATATTTAACAAATCAAACAATTCTATATCTTGATCTCCTGTTCATAATGATTCATTCCTTTAAGACATTCTCCTCAGAATTTTATTGTTGAATTATCCACATCTTGGCATTTTAAAATATTTTAACTCTGGCTTTGATAACTGTGAATTTAAGAAAAGAATAAAATCAATATAGGCATTGCTCCTGATTTCCTCATCCCACCCATTATTTCTTCTTAGAATTTAATATTAGAGGTCATTTCTCCCTTTGTTTAAAAATTCCTCTTGCCTTGTTTGAAAATGAACTGGGAATATCTACCAACACATCGATTTTAGCAGCACATGTAAAGTTTAATCGCACACAGAAAGCCCTTATTAGCTAAAGCTTGCCTGTTCCTCACCTTTAACATATGCTTATTAACCAGGAGGCCAGGCAGAGCCGTTGGGGAGGGCCTCCCACCTCACCTAAGGAGCAGACTTTCAGGTGTGCTGAGAAGGGCTCACTCTTGCAAACAAAATCTCCCCCACCCTCGTGGTGGCATCTGAATTTCCACCCTTCATTCGATTACCAGGTCTTTTATTAGATAATTGGAACTAAACGTTAAAATGTAAGTACTCCTGAAAGAGGTGAGATACTCAGCAAAAGACATTAAGTGTACTACAGGACTGTATGAATTTCCCAGGGCTGGCATAACAAATGACCAAAACTTCCTCGGCTTAAAGCAACAGAAATTTATCCTCCCACAATTCTGGAGACCAGAAGTCTGAAATCAAGGTGTCAGCAGGGCTCAGCTCTCTCTGCATGTTACCGAACACAAACACAGATTCATCTCCCTGTCACACAAGAGGGAGCCAAAAAACTGGAACGCTGGCTTGTGGCAAGGAAAGGGGTTTATTTCAGGTGACGTCAGCTGTGAGACGGGAGTAAGCACTCAGACCCGTCGCCTTAGAAAACAAGAGGCAAAGGCCTTTAAAGGTTGTGAGGAATGTGACTGAGTGCAGGGAGGGGTGGTGAGATAAGGGACTGTGCAGATGAGTGTCCTTGGTTGTCTGCTTCTGTGATGGATGGTGGATTCCGGCACCAGGAAGCTGAGGAGTTGGGGTCGGGGAAACTTTGGTTACTTGATATTCTCTGGACATAAGTTTTCCTGCAATAAACTTCAAGGACTCATAATTAGCCATGACTTCAGGTTTTAACAATTTGTAACTTCTATGTGCATTGTGCAGGGAAAGGTCAGTGTTCTAATCTCAACACTAGTTTCCTGCATATGTGAAGCTCAGGGATACAAAGGTTAAAGAAATCGATATTTACGTATGAATGTGACTAAAGAAGCAGGAAAAGAGGATGGGTGCTTTTGGTTTTAACCTCATCCAAGCTGGGTTTAGTGTAGGGGAATCAATATCAGGGCCAGTATCATGGAGGCTCTAGGAGAGAATCTTCTCTTCTCTCTTCCAGCTTCTGATGGCTCCAGGTGTCCCTTGGCGTGCAGCTACATCACTCCAGTCTCTGCCTCTGTCTTCACGTGGCCTTTTCCTCTCTGCATCTTCTCTTCTTTTATAAGGACACTTATCATTGGATTTATGGCCCATCCTAATCCAGGATGGCCTCCCTGGCTCCTGGCACAAAGCTCATAAAACCCTTGGAATTTCCTGAGTGATAGGGGTGAGAAGAGTGTCTTCTGTTATTCCTAACAAGCTGCTTTCAATCACACCAGAGTTTATGCTAATGAGTTGGCTCTTAGAGGATGGGGGCTGGTTGCCAGGGGAACCAACCACTTGATGAGAGGGTTAGAAATCTCAGCCCTGCCCCAGACCTCTAGGGAGGGATGAGGGGCTGGAGATGGAGTTAATCACCAATGGCCAATGATTTAACCAACCATACCTAATGAAACCGCCATAAATACCACTAAATGAAGGAGTTCTGAGAGCTTCCAGGTTGGTGAACGCATCCACGTGCTGGGACGGCGGCACATCCTCAACTCCATGGGGCGGGGGCTCCTGTGTTTGGGACCCTCCCAGACCTCAGACTGTGTACCTCTTCATCTGGCAGTTCATCTGTGTCCTTTATGATAAATGGGTAATAGTAAGTAAAACGTCTCCTGAGTTCTGTGAGTCCTTATAGTAAATCATAGAAACTGAGGAGCAGGTTGTGGGAACCCTCAATTTATAGCCAAGTCAGACGGAAGTGTGGGTAACCTGGGGACCCACTACTTGTGATTGGCACCTGAAGTGGGCACAGTCTTGTTGGGCTAAGCCCTTAACCTGTGGGGTCTGCACTAACTCCAGGGAGATAGTGTCAGAATTGAATTAAATTGTAGGACACCTGGTTGGTGTCCACAGAGAATTGGAGAATTGGTTAGTGTGGAAAACCCATATATTCGGTGTCAGAAGAGTAATGAGTAGATAATCACTTTTCCTTTAACAATTAAATTTTTTTTTTTCTTTAGAGCAAACACCTCCTCTTGGCTGATGTCTCTGATCTTGGTCTTTTCCCCCGTAAGCCATTCTCCTCTCTACAGTCAGAGAAAATTCTCTGAAACCCAAATTAGATCACGTCAGTGCCCTGCTTAAAACCCTCAATGGTTTTTCACGGCTGTAAGAAAAAAGGACAAATTCTTTTACCTGTCCTGCAGACAGAGGAAGGGCAGCTGGTGTGAAGGGTGGTCACTGATGTAATAAACACATTTTGGAGCTGATGGAAATGATCTTCCACAGAGTACATCTTGAGTTATTTTATACTCTGTGTTCTACTGCTTGAAGACCTTTTATAATAATTTTTTCTTACAGTTTGTGTCCAACATACAGGAAAGATATTAAAACATTTTGGAACTAATCAATGTGCCCACCCACCTAAGAGTGGATCCTTTTGTTTTCCAAGGCAGATCATCACAGCATTTGCAAATAAATCCAATTTTGCCTTGTCATTTCCAATAATTGTACCTCTTCTTTCTACTCCAGGTTTTGGTTTACTGTGCAGAATTTCTAATAATCATATTTTTGTGGGAGTCCTTGTTTTGTGCCTGGTTTAATAAGCCTACCTCCGTTTCATTCACTATTAGTTGACTTTGGGTGTGAGGTCAATAATCTTCACCATGTCACAGATCGACGCAAGACCAAAGCAGAACTCAAACCCAACAAAAGACAACCTCTTGATAGAATTTAAGACAGGGTGGCAACTATGAGTGGGGTAGAAATCTGTGCAGTGTGTGGTCACGGTCTATTTGTTAGGCTTGCGACCAGCTCTACAAGCCGCTCTTGCACATCCTTGCCTTCAAATATCGTTGGAAAAAGTTTAAGAAGTAAATATTAGTTTTTAAGTGGGTTGTGTAAGCCATATCATCAGACCAGCTACATTTAAGTGGGATAGGAATGATTTTAATTTGGTTTGTTCCTCGTTTCTACTTCCATCAATTTCCCACTTGTGCCAAGTCTATCTAACCTTCTGGATTGTTAGTTACCAAGTTACAACGAGAAAATGAGCAGCAAACTGTCTGAGAACTTTTTTTTGGCCATACTTCAATCATCCATCTGCCACCCCATTTCCTAATAATAGGTTCTCATAATTTTCACTCTCCCAGAACATCACATTCCTGCCCGCAAACATTGTCTGGTTCACCATAATTACAAGATCATTCCCAAGACTGTTTGTCATGATTTGTTATGCATTTGGGAAATTCTGGAATCCTTTCTGCAGACCTTCTCAGAACCTTGAATAAACTGGCATGCATTTGATTTTTTAAAGACAGGCACATCATATTGAACTCTATGAAAGATTATTTGAATATGGAAGGATTCTAAGGTCTATATTAAGTGGAACACACTGCTGGAAGGGTCAGCCCAATAGAAAATGTCCAAGTTCTGCAGCCCCATTTCCTTTACGTTCCATCTATTGGAAGAAACCCAGCTCACGTTCCTGTCCCATTAAACTCCCCAATCACATCTGCTAGAAATAATCTCCCCATCTTCAGTAAGCCTTGAACAGTATTTTTGCCTATATTTGGTAATTGTCCTTGATTTTAACCACCTTTTACATTGGGGGTTAGTGCTTCAACACATGAATTGGGGTGGGGGGGCACACAAACATTCATTTCACAGCAGACAGGAGACGAATGCACTGCTTAGCTTAGGAAGTCAAAACGGGCTAGCTCTGGACTCATCAAACTTTGTTGACTTGACTCTTGCGTCTCATCTGATTTTAGCGACGAAGAACAGCTTGCTAGTCACATGTAATCAAACTCCATGTGCCCAAAGAGATTCTTGCGTATGCGTGAGGTCTCTTTTCTCTGGATAGTGGCCCCAGCTGTCTTCACTGAAGGCAGAATCTGTGACCTCAGTCATCTGTGATTTTCTAGGACCTCACACAGTACCTTGGATATGATAGTTACCCCAAATTATGTGAAATGAATTGAATGACTTCTTCTTTAGAAACTATTTTAGTTACTCATTTTCTGTCTTGTTCCTGTTCAGGGACACACTTTTCATTTAGGAAAAAAGCCCTTATCTGGTCAAACTACTTGGGTGAAAGGATTTAACCAAGACTGAACAAAACGCACATTTCGTTTCTTATATGTTCTGCCGAACACATATTGGCACATCTCAGAGAAACATTTGCTTTTTTAAAACAAGCATTTAGGTCTGCATTGTTTGCCAACTAGATCTTCTTTTGTTTTAGACAGCCTGGTTCACTTCTCATCATGGTGGTGGAATGTCTCTTAGCATCTCATGTGCTAAAGCCAGAGTTCTAATAAAACGGGCATAGGTCGGTTTTGTGCGTATCTGTGAACTTGGCGCACAATATTTTTTACTTGTTTGAATTCCCTCCCTATTATTTAAAATGGTTTTTAAGAGATAAATAGGTCAAACGTTATGATGAAAGTGATGTTTCATTGCAAACAGGTTCAGCGAGGCGAGGGGAAGCTACTGCCTTTGGTCAGCTACGGCAAAATGCTCTACATTTGTCTCCATCAGCCTGCCAGACCCCGGATCTGAGAAGCTTGTCAACTAGGTCCAGATTTTAGTTCACAGGAAGCCCAGGGGTAAGGCAGACTTCAGGTGAGAGAATGAAGTCACTCTATGAGGTCATGGAGCATCCAGGAGTTTTCCTTTTCCCTGCTCTGCAAAAACAAGCTGGACTTGGTTATCTTCAGCTAGGTGGCAAAATTTCTATGCAGCTCTGGGCATGGCATCAGGACAGACAAATGTGAACTGTCTCTGTCGAGGCAGAGAGACCATCTCTTCCTGTGCATCTCTGCTAGTTAGGAGGACATCCTCCCAGGAGCCTTGAAGAAGCCATCCCTCCTCATCTTACTAGCAAGAATCAGATTGCCTGCCCAATTCTTGAGTTGGATACTAGCAAGATTACAGGCATTGCCTCTGGTCCAATCAGATACTCCAAGGAGCTAAAGGTGGCATCAGCTTTTCCACGGACATTGTGCTTCATTGGGGAAAGATTTGGGGGACAAAGATGTGAAGAAAATCACACGTCTAATTGAAGTATAAATGAGGAAATACATTCTGAGAGGCAAATGCTGGTTTTCTAACACACATGTCTAGAAGGGTTTGTTTGCTATTGCTTCTGTTGTTGATAGAACAACATTTCTGAGAGTATAAGATTATGAATGCCTGCCTTTGGGTCAGAAAAAAAAACTATCATAAAGTTTATGCATTCTTTGGATTTGATTTTCATTGCTGAACATGATAGAATTCAAAGACGACGGTGTTCTTCATACAGCAAAGTTCTTGTTGGAGGAAGAATGGAAATTACAATGCTGAAATAATACCTGACGACTTCCCATCCTGAAAATGCCTCGGACATTGTAATTATCTCATAAAAGATACTGACTCAAGATTTCAAAAGTCCCTACACAGAATCCTCAGTTATGCAAAGCTTGTCAAAGACAGTCCATTTGATTTGAGGATGAATAAAATAAAGCACTATAAATTCAAGTGAAAGAGTCTCAGGGCATTCCTGCTTTCTCCAATCCAAACCTACCGATGTTTAAAATGTAAACTTGGAGTTCTGATTCCATTTGCACTGTAGGACTGGGAAGAACGCCTGAGCATGCTCACACACATCAACCAAACAAAATACATTGGGTCATGGCAGAGGGGTGATCCTTTCCAGGAAATCTTAGTAATATTTTTAGATGTATGACAACTTAAATGGGCTATTCTGAACTAATTACTAAGGCACATGTAAATCTAGTTTTTAATAACTTTTCTTTACACTAAATATCTTTGTTTGACTTTACCCACTCATAGACAAAGACACTCCTTTTAGCAAAATAGTTAATTAAATTACCATAATTCATTAGGAGTGACAAAACTTGGGAGAGAAGCTTCCCCGAAAGTTTTGATGGAATGAGCAAGAGAAGATTCCTTTTTATTCCTGTTTATGTACCTGTCAAATTCCCTTCAGGAACCACTGCTTACTCTATGCCTCCTCAATCAATTCTTTTGCTTCTTAATTCTTCATTTCCCATCTGCCCACAACGGGAATAGCATCCAATTTACAATGGATTTATTACCTCTCTGGTAATTGTGGGGCCCTCCCTGTAGAGGTGCCTTACATTACTCCAGGAAACCTCAATAATGGAGTACATACTATATTTCCTTGAATCTAAGAAAACTTGGTTGTACAACATGCCACTATTCTATGGGTCTCCTAAAGAAAACATTGCCAATAAAACTGATGACAATGTTTTCTTATCACTTATAATTTCTATTTTATATTTATTCAAGCAATATTTTTTGTTTATTTTGTTATACCACTTTTGTGTATACATAAAATGGAAAATAGATACAAAACAAATTAGATAAAAGGTCTCTAAAACTTTTGCACAATTTTACATATTGGTCAAGTCTTCCAGCATTATGGTATAATTTTCCATGTCATTACTATGTTACTAATATGCCATTCTTTGTATTCACTATTTATATGGAATTACAGCATATGTGCAGAAAGGTGAACAAATCATAAATATGAAGCTTGAATTTTCACAAGTGAGTACACTTGTGTATGCCTCTCCTCGGTCAAAAAGTTGACCATTGCAAGCAAATTCTCCCAACCACTAATCCCCTCACCCACTTCTCCTGATCACGACTTTTTGCAGGACAGATTATTATAGGCTCCTTTTAATATTCTTAAAACTAGACTCACTGAATATTTACCCTTGCATCTGGCTTCTCCGGCTTAACATTATGTTTGTGAGATTCACCAGTGCTGTTCTGCCGAGTAGCAGTTAGTTCACTGTCATGGCTATGTGGTGTTCCATTGCATAAACATACTATCCTTTATTGATTGATTCTGCCATCTATGGACATTTGATGTGTTTCCCATTTTGGGTCATTATAAATAATACTGGTGAGCACACTTATGAATATAAGCCCAAAAGTGAAATTGATGGGTCTTAGGAGTGCGTGTATGTTCAACTATAGCAGACAATGATGTACACTTTTCAAAGAGCTGGTATACATTCCCCCTAAGATTCTCTATATTTGTGCTATCCAACAAGATAGCCACCGGTCACATGTGATCATTTAAATTTACTGAAAATCAAAGAAAGTTATTAAAAATTTAGTTTCTCAGTCCTATAGCCAAATGTCATGTGCTCAGCGGCCTCATGCAGCTAGTGGCTACCATATCAGACGGCACAGACTAGAACCTTTTCATCATCAAAAAAAGTTCCGTTGGGGGCTGGACCGGTGGCGCAGCAGTTAAGTGCACACATTCCGCTTCGGCGGCCTGGGGTTCGCCGGTTCGGATCCCGGGTGCGGACATGGCACTGCTTGGCAAGCCGTGCTGTGGTAGGCGTCCCACATATAAAGTAGAGGAGGATGGGCACGGATGTTAGCTCAGGGCCAGTCTTCCTCAGCAAAAAGAGGAGGATTGGCAGCAGTTAGCTCAGGGCTACTCTTCCTCAAAAAAAAAAAAGTTCCATTGGGTAGCATCATTCTGTATGCTTGCAACATTCAGTATTGTGTTTAGAAATTCAGGAGAGTGTGTGATGCTATCACTTTGTGGTTTTAATTTGCATTTTCTTGGTTGCTCATAAGTTTGGATACCTTTTCATATGTTTCCTGACCACTTAGAGATTCTTTTAAAGTCTTCCCTGTATTTTTTTTAAAAAGATTTTATTTTTCCTTTTTCTCTCAAAGCCCCCCGGTACATAGTTGTGTATTTTTAGTTGTGGGTCCTTCTAGTTGTGGCATGTGGAATGCCGCCTCAGCATGGCTTGATGAGCGGTGCCATGTCCGCGCCCAGGATTCGAACTGGTGAAACCCTGGGCCGCTGAAGCGGAGTGCATGAACTTAACCACTTGGCCATGGGGCTGGCCCCTTCTCTGCATTTTTATACGCTTGTCTGTGTTTTTGTATTTTTTGCTGATGGATTTGAAGCCATCCATTATATATTCTGCTATATCAAGCTCTTTGTTCAGTTCTATGTTTTGCAAATAACTCTTCCCATGTACCGCTTTCCCTTGTACTCACTTAACAGCAACTCCTGTGGAACAAACATTGTTTGTTATAAAGCAGGAAAATTTTACAATCTTGAAGGCTCATGCTTTTTGTGTGCTGTTTATAAAAGCTTTGCCTACCTCAAGGACACTAGGCATTTTGTTTCTTGAGAGAGACACATTAATGGGTATTGTAGGAAAAGGAATGCTGTTAGCTATTCAGTGGGAATAAGAAAGTTAGATACGCTGGGGCCGGCCCTGTGGCCGAGTGGTTAAGTTTGCATGCTCCACTTTGGCAGCCCAGGGTTTCACCAGTTCGGATCCTGGGCATGGACATGGCACCACTCATCAAGCCATGCTGAGGCAGCAACCCATATAGCCCAACCAGAAGGACCTAGAACTAGAATATACAACTGTGTACTGGGGGGCTTTGGGGAGAAGAAGAAGAAAAGAAAGGTGGATATAGATAGAACTCTGCCAGAAGGACCTCCAACAATATGTCACCTTGGTGGAGACAGAATCCTACCATTGAGATTCTAGAAAGAGTATAATAGTATAAATATTTCATTCTAGTAATATGTTCAGAAAGAATACCCACGGCATCTATTAAAGCCCAGATATCATTCTTTGATATACCGCTGCATTTTTACGATTAAAATTATAGGCATGATTTCTAAGTCAATTCTACTTTCTTTGACATTATTTTATAGGCACTTGAGACCAAAATATTTATCTGAATCTAATATATGATAACATTGACTTTTAATATCAATGGAACAAGTTAACCCTTTGGTGGGAAAACATCAACATTAGCATGAACAGCTACTATACTCGATCCCTACCTCACACACTATGCCCAATAAATTTCAGATGGACAAAAGATGTTCTTTAAAGAGAAAAAATAGAGAAATATATTGTAAAATATAAACATATTGATACAACTTTGAGATGTAGAAAGACTTTCTAAGCTTGACTCTAAATATAGAAGTCAGAAAGGAAACTGCTTCCTGATAGCCATCTGGTTCTGTCATCCACCTCTCCTTCCTCCCACCCCCAAGCCCCACAACTCCTCCCCACACAGACCTAATGGACACCAAGTCATCCTTCAAGTAGTAGTTCAAACATCATTTCTTGCCCACCTACACCCACTTCATAGATCAGATCTACCTGGGAAACACTTGAATCAGAAACTCTGATATCCCTTCACAGCACTTACCCAATTGACAGCCACATATTCATTTCTGTGGGGTGTTCTTTGAATTAGCATCTTTCTTTCCTCCAATACATTAAGGTCCCCAGGAGAGAGACAAGATGTATTTTACTCACTGTTAATACCCCAGCGTTAGTGTCTCTTTCCCATAGATGAGGCTCAAAAATATTTTTTAGATGAAAAAAAACTTATAGATTTTACTATACAAATAAAAAGCTTCTGTACACTATAAAGGAAATGTACATGACAAATATGCAGAGAATAGCTTTTAACACATAAAACATATGAACATATCAAATATAACATAAAGAGCTCTTAAAATTGATACTAAAAGTATTAGTAAAATAAAATGATAGCTGAGGCTAAAAAAACTTTTGACAAAAGCATTTATAGAGACCATAAACATAAAAAAAAGTTTAAATTCACTAGTAAATGAAAAATGCTTATTTTTGAACACTGTATAAATTTTCCATAATGTGATTGACAAATATAATAATGAATAATAGAAAATGTGGGCATAGATAAAGGAGCACTCTTGGACACTTTGAATAAATTTGAATAACCTTTCTGGTTGGCCATTTGGAAATGTATAATAAAAGCCTTAAAGATGTCTTAAGTTTGTCTCTGTGAACATAATTTTAGGAATTTAGCCCAAGGAAAAGGAACACAAATGGGGAAATACATAATCCCAAGGAAGTTTACAGTACCAAAAAAGCAGCATGAATTTACTTTCCTATGATAGATCTTGGCTAATTAACTATGACACATCCATATAACAGAATACTGTATCTGATTATGAACACAGATATAATCAAACACATTATTTAGTGACTAGAAAAGAATAGAGCTTTAAATAAGGCTGACAGTTCTTATCTCTAGTGTGATAGAATAATAGCTGTTTTTTTTGAAAATTGGTTAATAGGGATTTTTCTAAATTTTCTCCAGTAAAACATTATATATGCAAGCATATATGTATATTTCCAATCAGAATAAGTCCCTCCCTTCCTTATTCTTCTTCAGATTTGTTTTGAATATTTTGCCTATTATTTTTAATGAATTTAGAATAAACATATATAATCTCTATATAATAATAATTCTCTCTATATAATCTTTATATAAAATCTATCTACACATAATTTATATATATATAACCTATATACAAAATATACATAATATAGATAGATAGAGACAGCTTACATGTATCTTGAAAGTCAAAAATAAAATACGAAAATCTTGCTTTGAAACAGGATTATGGAGAATCAGTCAAAATTTTCTTTTGTTAAATGGTAGGCATTTAAAAATATTTGTAAAACGCTTACTTATATTTCTACTCTTTGGGTTTACTGGTACAGAGGAATAAACCAAAATAACGGAGTTGCTCAAATCATAGAAATCACTGTACTTCCAGTTAATTTTCTCAGTGAGTTGAATCTCATAATGAGATAATATACGTGAAATGGTTTTGAGAATTGTAAAACAATGGGAAAATGTAATTGTTTGTTTAGAATGATCTTGCCCTGGCAAATACTGCTACTTTCGATACATCTGCACAACCCACTTCACTAGAGATCATTCCAAATAACTTTCAGAAATTGAAACATTTCCTCTCTCACCACGACAGGAGGAAATAGAAATAGGGAAGTTATTTCCCTATGTCCCTAAGCGCACATGCTGAGCGCCGGAACTGATTAAAGGTGGAGCCCAGAAGCAGCAAAAGGAGCAGCCTCATGGCTGAGAGAACAGGGGCACTTACCAGTATTAAGCATTTGATTAAATGAAATACTTTGAGACCACTCCGCAAACCATAACTTTCATTTTCAATACCCATTTTTTTGAATGTGTTCTAAAACACTTTTATTTTTCACGAATGCCAATGGACTTTATGGACATCGTGGAATATGAACTTACTGAGTGAATTTATTTTAATTCAGAATTGGTTTTTTAAAAATCTGAACCTACTTGTCAGTAAAATGAATCTTTTGAAAGCACTATGAATTACATCATGGACATTTTTAGGTAAAAGTTTATTAGGAGTAATTCCTAGAATAAGTCCCTCCCTTTTTATTTCCTACATACATCTCAAAAATTCTAAACACCTATTGAGTTACTGTAAATTTAATTCACAAGAATGTACAGGTATGGAAACAAATCTAAATTCCCCTTCACTCCCCATGAATTGCTATCTTAAAAAAATCAACCAAATTGATATTCATAATGAACATCTTAAAAAATAACTTACTGGGGGCCAGCCCAGTGGTGTAGTGGTTAAGTTTGCGTGCTCTGCTTCAGCGGCCCAGGGTTCACAGGTTCGTATCCTGGGAGTGGACCTAGCACCATTTGTCAGGCTACACTGTGGAGGCACCCCATATAAAATAGAGGAGGACTGGCACAGATGTTAGCTCAGCAGCCATCTTCCTCAAACAAAAAGAGGAAGATTGTCAACAGATGTTAGCTCAGGGCCAATCTTTCTCACAAAAAAAAAATAAATAAAAATAAATAAAATTTTTTAAAAACTTGCTACTTTTAATTCAGTTATATTGTGAAATGTTTTCTTAATAGAAGAAACTCAGTGTGTATACTGAGACCCTTCCAGAATATTCCATCTTGTTGGGTCATTCTTTGATTTATGGACTCCATAATCCATAAATGGAAGTCTCTGTATAGGAATTCCATGGGAAACATGCTTGATATTCCTTTACATTATGTTTCCTGATTCTTCAATATCCTGAAACGTCTACCATGTCATGTTAAAAGTGATGCACCATAAAGGAAGCACCAGCACAATACACTGTCCTTATTTCTCCCATGTACTCTAATCGCAGCCTCCATTTCTGCTAAACTGGACTAAGTGCACAGAAGACAATTTGCTAATTAGGACTAGAGCTTTGAACAAAGAGATTGGACCCTATCTCTCTGCTCTGAGTTATGTCCTCAGCTCTCCAACTCTCATGAATTCAGATTGCCTTCCGAGGAGAAGGCATTAAGCATTCCAAGGAAAAGTGAGAGTCAGGACTCCTTCTAGTTGACAGACCTTATATATTCAAAACTCAAAAGCCCCTCAAAGTCTTCAAAAATTCGTCCAATAGAAACATCTCTGAGAGACCTATTAGTCCTGGTTCTTACACAGTCCTATTTCCTACCAAATTTCCTGGCCTAAGTCTAATGATATATGCAATTTGGACAAGGTAGGTGTGGGGTGATATGACAATGGAGCAATATGGGGACAGAGAAATGCCTATTCCACTTGTGACATTAAGAAGGGGCTTCACTCTTAATCTCACCTTTTTTTGGTCTCATTTTCTAATGAATTACTCTTTTCTCATTGGGCACTCTGTTACGTCGTTTTCCAAATGGTTTTGGGATTTCTGCTTTCTTCTCCAAATCTTCTTCCTTTTAATTCATTGATGACCATGAGCTCTTATGTGAAGGGTTCTTGTCCTCAGGATGCTCACCATCTGGGGCAAAAGGCAGACAAATTGAAAGATGTTAAAATAAAACTCAGTTGGTGCCTTAACAGAGAATGCAACAGTAAACTGGTGGTATAAGTGCACAATTCAAAATTGGCTTATCAAGGAGTGGCACAATAGGTTTATTTGGAATAATTTGGAAAAAGCTGGAGAATATACTGACTATGGGGCAACTGTGAAAGAGTGGGACAGGTAGGCACATTAAGAAGTGCAAACTTTATCCTGAAGGCAAAATAGAGTCAACAGAGCATGTTAGGAGTGATCTTAGGAAGACATGTATCTGATCATTTTACTCCTCTGTTCAAAATGGCAGAAGACTTCCCATTGTTATCAAGCTCCATGATTTTCCTGGACACCAGGTGCATTCTCAACGGCCTAGTGTGCTCTTTCTCTTTTCTCTTTCACAATCACCCTCTGAATCTTTACTCAAAACACACCTTCTTAGTGAACCTTCTAAGACCACCCCTCCTCACCCAATAGGTGGGCTATACCCACCTTCCCCACTCAACACATCATACCCATTTTTCAAGCTCTATTTTTGTTTATCCTTAGGACTTTTCACTTTCTAACATACTCTAAAATACTCTATATTATACATATTTTTTCTCTTTTCCTTTTTGGCTTGTCTCCCTCAGCAAGGTAGATGAGATGAGATGAGATCTATGCATAAGTGGAGGTGCCTGCCTCAGGATTTCAGACCTGGTCAACAGTGTTTATAGACTCTGCTCTCTTAGACCTGAGAAAGTAGCACTGTGTATGTTTAATAATATGGATTGGTTTTTGTTATCCATTTAAATAAGTAGTACAGTTTTACTGCAAAAATTTTTGAAAAATGTAGAAAAGGAATAATTTAGCCTCTTTGATATTCCTGCTTCCCAAAGACGAATACTGTCTATATTTTGGCAAATGTTTAAATTATTTTTATAAAGCACATTTTATATGTGATATGCGATATATATGTTTCATGAAATGTTTACAAATTTAGGATCATACTGTATATATAATTTTGTATTCTGCTTTAAAAGCATAGTAATGCTATATTTTCAAAAATTTCCAGTGTAATATATACTAACCTGAATTTTAATGGCTGAATAGTACCACAGCATTTATTCAACTAATTTCATTTTGTTGAGCATTTGTATTTGTTTTCTGATTTTCACTACTATCAGGAAAATTGTAGTAAACATCCTCATACATAACTCTTTCTGTAAATCTGATTATTTCTTCAGGATAAATTCCAAATAATGGAATTGTGATTGTTTTTAAATTATACTGTTTTCTTTTCCTGAATGTATGCCAGACTCAACTTAACTCAGCCCTAATAACAGCATGCTATTTCATTTTCTCAGTCTTTTTAGATACGCCTGAGGAATTTAGAAAGTAACTAGTCATTTTGTTTAGTTAGAATGTTTTCTTTCAACTTAAAAACTCAAATTCAACATTTATTCAATTTTCCAAACAATGCAAAGTATTTATATTTGCATTATTTAAGCATAATTTATCAGTAGACAAGATTCTAGTTTAAATGATTAGGCATATTGATGAAATATTTAGAACTCTTCCCCTTGGAAATAAGCATTTATATTGTCATCCGTAATGATCAATAGTAATCTTAATTGCTTAATTTTCTAACAGAAAATATTGGTGCTTACATGACTATTAAGTAACTCAAATCAATCTTAATTACTTTATTCTAGACTAATCACGTCAGGTGTTAAGACCTTAAATTAGAAAGAAAAAAATGCATCTGAAAAATGACTCTCTCCTTCTCCCAAATTGGACATTGAGACTTCACCAAAACTGTATAGTGTCCATCGACATTTATTGAGTATCTGATGCACTTTGAGCTCAGTGCTAAAAGCCAAGCATGCTTAATGCTACATACATTCCAAATATTCATGAAAAATATATGACAAATATAAATGAAGAAATCCATTCAATAGAATCAAATATGTAAATAAGTGATTTGAAAATGATATATATCCGATCATAAATGAGAAAGGACAGAAAGTTGGAAAGGAGTCTAGAATGGACTGAAGAAAAGAGAAGGTCATTAAACATCACTGGCACTCAAATATAGATTTGGTTATTTCAGTTCAAGAAGGAATCAACTCTGTTTCAAATGAAGGAAGATATTTTGTGCCTAGAATAGCAAATTAGCTTACAAAGCTAATTCTGCTGGAAATAAGGGATACTGGAATTTGTGGAGATGCCATTCAAATTAAGATTATAAATTCTAAAAAGGTAGTGACCAGAAGTCAGCCCAGTGGTGTATGGGTTAAGTTTGCATGCTCCACTTCGGTGGCCTGGAGTTCACAGGTTCAGATCCCAGGCAAGGACCTACACACTGCTCATAAAGCCATGCTGTGGTGGCATCCCACGTACAAAGTAGAGGAAGATTGGCACAGATGTTAGCTCAGGGACAATCTTCCTCAAGCAAAAAGAGGAAGATTGGCAACAGATGTTAGCTCTTCCAATCTTCCTCACCAAAAAAAAAAAAAAAAAGTAGTGACCATACTTTTTTATTCATTGATACACATTCAGGACAATCACAAGTTCATAGTTGTAAATACTTCTATTATAAATGTTTTAAACCCTTTAAAATGATCCTTAGGGGCAAAAAATCAAGCTTTTACAGAATTTACTCTAAGATGAATAATTTAAGTTTAAAATATCCAATATTCCTGTTAAATATGATAAAGGCATTTTTGTGCTTCAATCTCGTTCTCAAAAAGTAGATGGAAGAAAACTTCATCTTCAAGGAAAACAAGAAATGATGACAACTCCAGACCACTATCCAAGCTGCTTCCTGGCTAACTGTGAATTTTACTCAGGGACAGGGAGAGGAGAAAGCCTGTCCTCCATCGGAATAAATAGTTCCCAGGAAAAAGCATCAGAGATCTAAAAGGCATATCCAGTTATTAAAAAGAAATGCAAATGGACATGTGCAAATCCTTTCTCTTGACAAAGCCTATCTATCAAAACTATATTGCTTAGCCAAAATCCTATTTTCAGTGTTGAAATCTGACTGTAAACCTCCCTCCACTTCATCCTAGCAGAGAGATGCTTAGGACTGGCTCAGGATACAATCATGTTGACAGGAATAAAAATGAGAAAAGCATTTGAATTTTTTTAAAGCTGTTACCTCCATCGTTTTCCTATAACTTTGACTCCTAACTCTGTGAAGCTGCCTGAGATGAAGCAAGTTAAACAAATTTGAGAATCCAATAGAGAAACTGTGGGATGAGGGGTTTCACAATAATCCATACCAACTCCCTGAACTCTTGAATCTGAGAAGACACATGCTCCTGAGGGCAAAGAATAACTGATTTGACAAGAAGGCATGTAAAGTAACTAAGTGAATCAAGGCTACCGAGCAGATCCTTTCCATTTCAATCTGTGTACATTGCCAATTGTCTGTTCTAAGGTAAGTAAAAATCAAAGAGGAGCCAAAATAAAATTGTTGCCTAAACTGCAAAGAAGGCAAGTGGCATGGAGGGCAACAAGGAACATAGCCAAAAAGAATGAAGGATTAACTTCACATGATGAAACCATGATTTCAGATAATTAATTCATTATCTACAAGAAATTTTCAACATTTAATTCAGTCCCCCCAAAAAAAGAAATAGCAAACAACAGAGAAATATGTACATCAAGCTAGTGAAAGAAATAAAAGAGAAAAATAAGGGTTAAAAGGGTTGAAAATGCCATTTGGAATATCATAAAATAGACTTAAAAAGAGTAAAATATCACCAGAAACACAGGGGGTAGCTTTGAGGAAATCAATCAAAATGAAATAAGAAAGGATAATGATGCTGAGAATCAGGAGAACAATAACAATGAAAGACAGAGAGGATAAACCATCTACATAATTGGCATTCCTGGGGATGAGAACAGAAGGAAAATTCCATTCAAAGATATGATAGAAGAGAAATTTCTTGAGAGAGAGCAAGACTTGAATCTAGTACTTAAAAGTTGGTTCTGGGTAAAGCTGCTACACAATGAATTGCTCATCAAAACCTAGCTTAGTGATGTTGCCAAATGTGAAAAATAAAGAGATAATCATGGAGGCATTTAGAGAGGAAAACAAGTCCAGTATAACATGGAGAAAAAACAGGTTGACCTTCGACATTTTCACAGAGATGCTTGATGTCAGAATGTAATGGAACTATGGCTATAGTTTGAAAGAATATATTCTTTGAAATTGTCCTTGGACTACGAAGACATCTGACAGCAACCACGACTCCTTGAAGACAGTCTACTTAAGGATGAAACCATTCAAACAAATGATGGAAAAATCTGAAATCAAGAAGACTTGATCAAAAGGCATGCCAGTGTGTACTGAATCCATTGCAATATAGTTCTAAGATAAAACTATGGAGGGAATTTTGGAAACTGACTGAACTGAATTGTTATAAAACTTACCCTTTCCAAAACAATATAAATAAAACTGGAAAGTCAAGGAGAGAGATGGTACCAGGCAAGTATCTGTAGAAAGTCCTTTATCTTTCGCAGCAGGGCGTCAATTGATGCCCCTAAAGCAAACAACATGCCATTAAGAAAAACATAATACCTCCAACCTTTTTAAAGACTTTCTTTTTCATTAGAGGACTCTTTATAGAAGAAACATCTTCTTCAATATCAGTAATATTTTCAGCTTAACTTTTTAATTTATTTCTCTCAACATAAATCATATATCTTTTATTTTATGAACATATGACACACCTCATTTTTTAAAAGATGAATTCTATGCATTTAATCTACTTATCTACATTTGCTTGTGTATCTGTTTACAGAGATGCCAGGGATGGTACTGACTAGGCTCATTTTAGGTGACTTTTTGGAATCTTCTCTTTATTATTCTGTATTATCTGAATTCATTATTTAACTAATATATTTTGACTATTAAAAAAATGGAAAATTATCATTGAAGAAAAAACGTAATAAATTAATGAAAATAAATCCATCTACAACTTCAAAGTTCGGCAACTTATGTCCCATTAACCAAAATTATGAGTGTGAAATATAGACTTACCCGAGCTTCTTGCCCACCTGTGCAGACTTTCTTGGACATCCTGTTGCTTCACTGTGAGTGAAAGAGAAGGTATTTGATCCCTTCCTCTTCACACACAACCAGGGACCATAAAGTCGTATATTCAGTCCAGGACATGAAACTAAATCCTTCATTTTTCCCCCTTTTCTTCATCTTAAAAAACAAACTGATATAAATTAAACTACCAACATGAATAAATACATGTTCTCGAAACTTCTCCTAGTTACTAAGCTCCAAACACCATGTGTTCATCCAAAAGACATACATTGGTTTTTAAAAATCTCTAAGTTATGACATGTTTCCTGCATGAACACACATTTTTTGCTCCATCACACTGAGGTCTACATATTCTTACATGGCTCTCTGTGGGATCAATGCCATCACTTTGACAATGTCTGTCTTTATTAAGTAAAAACCAAGGAAGACCATTTTAGTTGTCCTGATTTAAAATTAAGAACTATGGTCTAACTCCCAGAAAACAGCAACACACAGATTTCAAGACCCTTTCGTTCATGGGAGTTGAATTTTAACCTCTGAGACCATTCTGATTAAAGGTCTAAGTAAATAAGGGCAAAATCCTGGGTCCACAAAGTTTAGATTCTCACACACTCAATCAACACACCTGGGGTCAGAACTTAGATCTTTCTACCAGCCAACACTTTGAGAACTGATTTCCTCTCTATACTCATTTACATGTCCCATCTCTGGAGAGTGGCACTGTGGCTTAATGGAAAGAAAAGGGGGTCCATTCAAAACCAAGCAAATCTGAGTAGAAATCACCTTCCCTTTCCAAGAACCAACATAAGATCTTAGGAATATTAAATTATTTTTTTCTCACTCTCCCTTTTCTCCCATCTTCTCTTCCCTGACCCTACCCCATTATAGGAGAGAATATCACCTATCTTAATGGGTGGATGACTTTTTTCTTTAATTCACTTGGCTTTCTTTTTCACTGATAGAGAATATTGGACCTGAAATTTGTGTATATTCATAAGTATTCAGTCCACCTATATGAGTCTTCATTAAGGTAAAATGAATGCTGTATAAATTAATTAAATCCAAACCAAAGTGTATATTTTCATTTGACATGAGCATTTTAAGGGGCTGTGATTGACACATCATTAAAAGAATTCAGTTTGAGGTTAAATTAGTTATTGAACCACCTCCGGCTTGATGCTCTCTATTGTGTGTGAGACTGGACAGGACGACCAACTGCTTTGCATAAATCAAGTATCACACCAGGCTGCTCAACTTCCAGCGTCTAGAGAATGGTCCTCCTGGAAAGAGATTAGAGAACTTTGAGGATAAAATGTTCATTTTTATAAAATTGCAAGTAAGTTAATTTCCACCACAAAGGAACTGCTCTCACAGCTTAAGAAAATGTATGACCCCAATAACTGCATACCTAGGAAGTACAATCATTATGAATTTTACCCTTTTGAACACTTGAATCTCTGTGTTGTGAAGCCGTCTAGGATCACTTTCAATGATGCAGGTTCAAATAACACTGTCTATCTGTAAAGCGTTGTGTTTTAATGAAGCATTACGCACTGTTTTTAAGAAGCGAATCTTGAAATGCAATTTAACTCAGGGAGGACTATTGCAACTTAGATTAAACCACTTATCAATAAATGTAGCTCCACTATGATTCAGGCTACAATATAAGAAGGGTTCAAATGAAGAGCCTACTTAATAAGAGAACAACGGAGAATCAAAGAGCACTTTCCCTACATCCCTTATGTATCAGTGTTGTCTCAATAAACATTCAATTGATTTATCAATCTGTTGATCTTGTTTTGTATATTTATTTAGATAAATGCTTCATGCACATGCATGTGTGCACAGACTATTAAATATGGTCTACGGCAAAGCAATAAATTAATTCAACAAATATTCATTGCATGCCTCGTAAGTTCCGGACATCACTCTAGGTAGTGGGATATAGCAATGAGCAAACAAATAGGGGCTCTGCTTCCATGGATCTTATATTCTAGTCTGTGTCTGTGTGTGTGTTGTGGGGAGGGTTCTAGCAGTAGATGAGCAAACAACTAAATGAACAAGGCTACTTTAGATATGTTAAGTGTGGTTAAGGAAAATGCACTTGGGTGAGGATAGGTAAGGTGGGTGTGAGGGATCATTTAGCTCAAGAGCTCATTGAAGATTGTACCTGAAACCCAGTGCTAAGCAGGAACCATCATAGGAGGATATGAGAGCTGTGATATCTGGCCAGTAGACAGAGCAATCATGCCAAGAGCTGAGCTTTCTTGTTTTAGCAAAGAGAAAAAGGAGATCGGTGTCACTGGGTCACAGTGAACAAGGAGAAGCATGGTTGGATGTAATGTGAAAACTAGGAAAGGAGCCAGTCATGCAATCCACACACACCCCCAAAATGGAGCTTAGATTTTATTTTATGGGCTATGGGAAGCCCTGTTACTGGCAGTCTTGATCCTGTTTCATAGAGAATTGTGAATTAGTTGGGATACCAACCATGTACCCTCATGGCTGTGGCATTAGGCAGCTAGGCACCGAGATTCAGAATATTGGAGTGTGTAGTCTGGCTTACTGTAAGGTCTCTCAATACAGAGAGACGCATAGGCTGAAATTTGCCCATCTACAATTAGAGTGGCTTTTCTGGTAAAGGTCTTATCTGCGTCTGTCTAGCAATTCAAGTTGACTGAGATACCTATATTCCAGAGCCCAGCAGAGCTAGAAAAGCCAACGCTCTGCTCTGTGCTCAGTCTATGAGTCAGGATTCCAATGAAAAGAGAAGTCACATTCAAATATAGATAATCATTGGAGGGTCTAATTATCAAGGGGCATTTATAAAACACGTGGGCCGGGTGTCAAGGAACCAATTGGGTTAGCGTATTATGCCGAGGAGAAGCTTGTATCACCTCTAGATTCAAAGGGAGGGAGGCTTTAGAAGAATCTAGAATGAGAGTCCTAGATTGGCCTTGAGACAAGCAATGGCAGTTGGGGTCTTAGTATGTAACACCCACCTAGGGGAACGTGTTAGTTACTAGAGCTGCCATAACAAAGGACCACAGACTTGGGGGCCTAAAACCCAGAAGTTTATTTCCCACAAAAGCCCACATAAGTCAGCCCCTAGAAGAGGAAGCAGGCAGGGAAGGGCAAAGAAAGGATGTGGAGGGGGATAGTCTGGCCAAAGCTAGAGGGGATAGGGAGAGAAGAGCATAGCATAAGTTGATACTACCCCAGGCACTTCTTGTTTATTTGCTTTCTGTTGGAACAAAGAGCATAATTGCTCCAATATGAAGACACAGCTCAGATACAACCTTCTGGGATAAGCAGATTAGTGGTATCACCCCTACCATGTTCTAATGCTGCACCTAAATACTTACCAAGTTGGAGGCTCTTCAATGAGTCAAAAGTGATGGGCAGAGCTCAGAGAACCATTGCTAGGAGTCAATAATGCCTGCACTCAGTTCTAGACTCCAGAAGTATGATGCAGTAAAAACTCTGGTTGCTAGTATTAATTCATGGAAATAATCAGAAGCAAATAAGTACTAAGATACCTATATATGCTTACATGCATATAACCACGAAATGCATATATGTATAGTGTAGGCAATTTTTAACAATGATATCCCACGCTGGCTAACAACAGCATGTGTTGCTCAACCCATAAAGCAGTCTCTGTTCCCAAATTTTCACCACGTAGAGGTGAACTGGCAAAGAGCTGCAGTCTCCTGAAAGGGCTATGTTCCTAATGCATAGCTTAGATACGGACCTGGGATCAAGTGGAAAAGAGGTACCCCCAAAGGGAAGAGTAGGGGCAACCAGCTTAAATAATCAAGCGATCTGCCAAGGTAGGGAGTTCTTATTAGTCTGATCAGTTAGGATGGGACATGTACCATGGACTTGGGAATATTATCCCGGTTTCCTTTTTATTCTCTCCTTTTCTAAGGAAGAGATTTTGTTTGTGCATTCATTTCATTTTAGCAGTTGCAATCTTTCCGGTGTCACCTCACAATTCTATCCCGGGCATGTTCACAGGATAGAGGGGAATATAAGGATGCTGACATTTGGATGCTAAGACAACTTGCTTTCATTTAAACCAGTCTAAGTGAGTATTCTGCCACGTAAAATGAATATATTCCTGATTAATATGGTACCCTTTCTTCATTCTCTCATGGTCTCGTTTCCCAGTTTTAGCCACAATCTCCTAATTGACCTGACACTAGTCCTCCTGAATCTGTTCTTCCAGCCACAGCCAAAGGATATCTCTAAATCATAAATACAATCTTGGTACTTCTTTGCTTAATCCCTTTTAATGGCTCACTTTTGCCCTCAATAAAAATTCCAAATATCTTAACATAAATGTTTGAGCATACTTCCTTCTCGTAATAACCATATTACCTGAGTAGCTGCCTCAATTTCACTGTCTTAGTTTCATCATCTATTAAATAGGAAAAATAATCCTTACTATCTCACAAGGGCTAACATAAGGTAAAATATACAGTGCATCGAGCAGGGTGGCAAGGGCACTAACCAGGTTCTTCACATTTCTCAGCCTCCCTTGTAGTTGGGAGTGGCCATGAACCAGTTCTCTCTAATGAGCTGTGGGAGAAAGTGACAAGCAATATGACCAGTCCAAGGCACTTAAGAGCAGAAGTGAGTTTCCGCAATCTTTCCTTCTGCTATGCTGACCCTCTGGCCACATATTCTTGATGGTTTCCCCAAAAGATGGCAACATTGAGTCACTTCTAGAGAGCTACTTGATCTTCAGTGGACTTGAGGAGCAGAAAAGAATGCTTACAGAGTCATGCATCACTTACAGACGAGGATGCATTCTGAGAAATGTGTCACTAGGTGATTTCGTCATTTTGCAATCAGCATAGAGCGTATTTACACAAATCTAAGTGGTATAGCCTACGACACACCTACACTATAACATACTAATCTTATGAGACCTCTATCATATATGCAGTCCTTCGTTGACTGAAATGTCCTTATGTGGCTCATGACTGTATATACACGAAGCTCCTGAGATGTAAAGGTCGCTTGTCACTGCATTATTACCTGTCCTAGTCTGACACAAACAAAAGTTTCCTGGCACATGGTAAGTCCTATCTAATTATTAGCAATTATAGCCTGCCATTATTGGCTTTTGTATTGCAGAAATGAGCCTCAGGAAAGCCTGAAGCCTGGATCTGCTAGGAGGTGCTGGCTTCGGCAAATGACTTTGGTGTTCCCAGTCTTAGAGGACACATCAAGAATGTTGACCTTGTTCCATGCCAGTTGCTTCCACCTAAAGTTCAGCCTGATAGATAGGAAACCACGAGACAGAGTCCACACTCAGCATGAGTGAGCAGTACAATCTCAGTAGGAACTCTTTGAGCCCCAAGGCACCTCTACTTCCCTTGTAAAGATCCCATGTAGTGGTGACTAGCTTTGTATGGCTACCTCTGAACAGGCATCTTTCCATATGCTTTGTCACAAGTATAAGTTGATACCCTCAGACATGTCTGTTGGTGTTTTAAAGGAGGAAAAACTTTCCCTCTGCCCTCCTAGGTTCAATAGCTGGGTCTTGGAAGTAAACTGAGAACAGGCAGATTACCAGGAGAAAAGTTATACAAATTTATTAATTTTTAATATTGTGTGCATAGGGGCATCAGAGGGAAAAAAGTGAATATCCAAAAAAGCGATGACATTTGAGAGCTTACATACCATCTTAATAGGCAAAGGGGAGGCGAGATGTAGGCAGTTTAGGGGAGAGTAAATGATTTCTGGGAAAGACAAATGGACCCTTAAAAGAATAAATGGGAGGTATGGTAACTTGTGATAAAGTTTGTCTGGGTGTGGTGTCCACTTCTAGTCCCTTCTCCTGTGACAACAGTCAGTCTTCCTGGTTGATGAAACCCCTGGGGAGGGGACTGATGTCAGCTGAGTTCCTTTTGGAGATCTGTTATTAGGCAGATTAGGGGAGGTCAGAGAAATCCTCTCCCTGCATCCGCTGATTGTCAAGTACCTACAGCTCAAAATAATCAATATACCAAGGCACCACATTTTGGGGTGGCATGTCCTGAACTCCTTCAGTGCCTCTCTATCCATTCCATCCTGGTCCTTCTGTGATAATCATATCCCCATTCTGCCTCTTTACTCTTCCTTCCACAAACATCACGTTTTGAGGCACGGTGAACTCTGATTATTAACGTGCTATCTTGTCCTTCTTCTCAGGGTTTACATATGCTATTCCCTTGGACAGGTGTACATCTCCCCACTCCAGATCCCCTACTCCACTTCTTCTTTCCCATAAGTCATGCTCACCCTGCAGTTATGCCTTAGATGTTGTCCCTTTCTTGCATGTAGGTTGTGTGGGCACTCTTTCTGCATACATCCACAGAGAGCTTCTTGCACTTACTGCCGTTGGACCACCATCCCATTTTATCATGGCAGCTAGATTACTTCCCTGTTGTATCCTACTGGCATGTAGACCCCTCAAGACCACTTCAAGAATGGAGTCATGATCATCAAATTGGTGCCTGCCTTTCCATAAACATTTGATGCATAAATGTAGATCTATTATGCATCACCTTGAAAAAGTACAAATACATCTTTTCACTGAATTAAATCATGTCCTAGTTTTTTTTTACTTTTTCATATGCTCTGTTGACTTGTAGAGAAAAGACAAAGAAACAGAGAAAAGTAAAAGAAATATTGGAACTTAGCTGTTCTTTGTTTCCCTTTAATTACAGTATTTTTTTTTTTTTTTAAAGATTTTATTTTTTCCTTTTTCTCCCCAAAGCCCCCCGGTACATAGTTGTGCATTCTTCGTTGTGGGTTCTTCTAGTTGTGGCATGTGGGACGCTGCCTCAGCGTGGTCTGATGAGCAGTGCCATGTCCGCGCCCAGGATTCGAACTAACGAAACACTGGGCCGCCTGCAGCGGAGCGCGCAAACTTAACCACTCGGCCACGGGGCCAGCCCCTAATTACAGTATTTTTAACAACCAAAGACCATATAAAGGTGCAAAGAATGGAAAAGCAATTAGCAAATTCATTAACTGTTTGCTTATGCTTTTAGTCTTAAGGATAATTTGTTGTCTTAGATGAAGAATTCTGCTTGGATTAATGCCTTCTGTGTGGAAGCAGCCTATATTTCACGAATACTTTTGCAAAATATTGGAGCAGGAAGCCTTGTAAATGGGTTAATGCAACAACATTGTGCATCAAGCAGAGTCTTTATTGATGCTGCTAAATTTGAGTGCAGGGGTAGAAACAGAAACAAGTGAATTTGCTAGTGTTTGAATTTCTGCAGAGTTGACCTGAAGTATGCAATTTCATTATTAGAGGGAGAGACCTTGCATAATGATAGAAGAAACTCTTTGTGATGTAGACATTTTCAATTATTTATGTGGCCTTATAATATTTGAGAAACTTGAAGATAATTACCGGTTGATCCAAATTTATATTTGAGGATCCATTGAGGCAAATTATTAATTCATTAAGCAGCTATTTTTCTTTGCATGTATTGCATGTAAGACTCCATCCTAGGAGCTTTGGAGTAAAAAGTAGAATAGGATAGTATAATCAAGGTTAGAAAGCAAACACACAAATAAATATAATTCAAGATAAAGTATGAAGCATGTGATTTAAGGGAAATAGCAGAAAACTGGTTTTAAGAGAACAAAAGTTTACTTCTAAATGGGAAAATCAAGGACAGCTTCATAAATGACATGACACTTGTCTTGATCTCTGGAAAGCAGAAGGATATTTAGATATAGAAACACTTGAGTTTTGAGGGAGCAGAAATCAGTCTGGTTGGTTCCTAAACTGAAGCTATTTCTAAAGCACCCCACAAAAAAGAGAGAAAGATGTAATTTCCCTCATCAGCAAATTGCTTTAAAATCCACGTCATCTGTTTGATCAGATGATATCAATTTTAACACCCTGGGCATGGTTCCTTGGGAAACAGTTGTTTTCCTGTATGATGTCCCTCCTCTGAGTTTGAACTCATACTTTGTCTCAGAACTGTAAGATTTTCATTCAAACAAAATCATTTAGCAATTGCAGATGACGGTGATCCGAGTGGTCCTTGATATACTTCCCAGAACATACATCTTAGCAGCAAAGTATGGCTTTGATACTTTGAATGACTTAAGAAATAAGCCTTTGGGAGCAAAAAATGCTAAATAGCATCATTCCAGGAAGAATCCAGGGCTGGTGACTTTGCCATCCATTCCTGTAAAATCTAGGATGAAAATGTAATTTTTCAAATGTAAACTCAGTTTGTTCACCTTGAACACAGACTTTAAGATACCATTGGGATCAAAGAGGGACCAGTATCACTGCTAGCCAAGTCTAGTTAATCTGGATGTGACCACAAGGAATGTGAGTTATCAATTAGTCTACGCCTGAACTTTATACAACAGCAATGCTTTATGGAAGGAGGCATCTTTGCCTTCATCCATTAAGGGCGCTTTTAAAAAAGGGAGGCTTAAGCACATATTAGAACGCAGAGAACAAGTGACCTCATTTAAAGAGACTGAGTTATAGTCACAGCTGTTTATGTAATGAGATACTGTTATTTTAACTGTCCAGAAAAGGACAGAATAGAGCAGAATTATCCACATTCTGAATCTTGTAGAACATGGGATATTTATATATGCAATATCTAGTGCATTCCAGTGCAGGGTGACTCATAAGAAAGCAGTTCTATTATACAGGGTGAATTCAGTGGGACTGTCCTCATGATTTCCTACTGCTAGCCTTTGAGGCAAAGGACAATAGATAAAATACAAGTTTTCATTAGAGCACAGAGTAGCGTCTCTAGTAGAGGTTGACAAAGCACCAAATTTTACAGTTAACATTGATTCCTCTTATCTTTTTTATAGACTGAGTCTCCCTTGGTGGGGTTGGGGACTGCAGTCCCTGTGATTTTAATATAACTGAATGCCTCCTCTTCAGTGATCACCAACACGATATAGTATTACAATGAAGGTAGCTATTACCGTACAATAGAGCATGCTGACTTTCAAATGCAAACTGATCTTTCGTTTCCTTGTTACCTCTCACTTCCTGACCCCAGGATTGACAACTCACGCACTCAAGAACAACAAATACATATTTTAATGAGTTCCATTAGAGAAGGCCAAGGAATGAAAGATAATGCAGGGAAATATAAAATTTAGGTAGAAAATCTTGTTTAGGTGGATGATTATTTCTGTCAAAGTTACTAAGATCAGGAGACATTCTTTCAGAATGTTTCAGGAAAATATTCAAAGGTGATAATTGGTTACTGTATTCTCATTCAAGGAAATGCAACATGTTTTTCCAAAGGAGGTCATTTTTCTCATAGTCTCTTTGGTTTAGGAAGCAATCTAATGTCTTTAGAATCAGAAGTAGATGATCACTCTTTTGTTGTCTGATGTCAGACACTAATATTTTTACCTTTCATCTTCTATAAAATGATGTGCAATAAGTGTGTCCTATTTACCTAATGACATTTTTGTACAAAGATAAAATTATAAATTATAAAATTATAAAATCACTTCCCGCCTAATTAATATAGAAATTTTACACATGAAATTTCAATCACTTTGCAACCCACTGCCTGGAACTTCTTGAATAAAGAACCAGTGGTGTTTGTTAATGATTAATGATTTATACAATGTGAAATTTCTGATTGCAAACATGAAGTTAGTTAACGGTGCTTTTTCATATGTGCGTGTGAAAAGAATCCTAGAAGGCATCCAATTCTAGGGGACTCATACAACATGTAGCTGATTATACAAATGAGGGTGCTCTCAGGAATGAAAAGGGATGCTATTTAAAATTGTTAGGACAACAGGCATAAACCGTGAAGTGTAGTTTTATCCAAATATCCATTTTACCCTGAGGAAACTCTGGTCTACATAACTGATAATAACGGGGACTATTTAAAGATATCCCAAAGTTAAACTGTTAGCGCCAACTTTGGAACTCCAATATACCCATCTCACGGTTAACTGCAAGATATCACACAATATTGAACTGCAAATGTAAGTGTTCAATGAGGTGTAGAATATGACTTCTTCCAGCTCTAACACATCTCTTTCTCTCCTCGTTTACTGTGATGTTCTAGAGACAGGAAGTGCTTGGTTACCTTGGTAACTATGACCGCGAACTGCATTGTGTTGAATTTGTAGTCAAAAACAATCTATCCCTTCTAAAAAGTCCTGTGCCCAGACAGTTTTATAGGTGAATCTTAGTAAAATTTTAATAAAGAGAATACCCTCAGTTTCTATAAACTCTTTAAAAAATATAACAAGGATAAAAATTTCCCAACTCATTTTATAATGCTAGTGGGCCTTTGATACAAAGCTAGTCTATGCACTTTTTGCATGTCTGAAATATTTCAACATATTTCAAATAAACATATTATAAAATGCTCTAATACAGATATAAAACGATATAGATTATCTGTTCCCAGGTTCAGGAGAAATATTTGCAGCCATACAACCATAGCATAGACCCATAATTATAAAGATTTATAAGTGACACAATAGGAAATTTGTTGATGTATATCCAAAATAACCTCATGAACAAATCTATGAGGGCACAATTTATCAGACAGATATCATTGGGGAATCATGCAGATATCTGTGAGATGACACTCCAGTATAAGGACCCCAAGCACAATTCACAGAAGGAGCATGTAGTTAACATGTTTACAAAAAAGCATGGGGATATTATAGACGGAATAGAATGAGCAAAGTCAGCAACTGGAGATAAGACAAGAAAAGTATTAGGATTCCATGCCAAGTAGGGCTTTCCAGGTCATTGTAAGGAATTTAACTTTTATTTTGAGTGAGATGGGAAGCCATTCAAGGGATTTAAGAAGTGAAGTGACACAATCTGGACCTACATATTAAAAGAATTAACCTGGCTGCTGAGTTAGGAATAGACTGTCAGGTGACAGGTTGATAGAGGGACACTTGTTACGGAGATGGCTGCAGTAACCTGGGGAGGATGTGATGGAGGTTAGGGACCAGGTCAGGATGGTAAAGGAGGTGAGGAACAGTCATATTCTGGGTATGTTTTTACCTTGGCTGAAGAGTGTGTGAGAAAGAAAGGAGATAAGGATAGCCCTATCTATTTCTGATCTCATAACCTTGAGAAAGAAGTTGCCTTCCTCTGATATGGGGAAGACTGAGAGGAATAGATGGGGCAGCATGAGGGGGTGAAGGGGATAAGTGAGGGGGAAATCTATTGCACAAACCAGATCTTGAGGTAGAGAATTTGGCTTTTTCAGGATATTTTGCATTGTATTCAAAATAGGCATAATTGTCTCTCTTATAAAGCTGTATTTCCCCCACTGTGATTTCACACGGCCCTATTTGAGTATAACCTTTTCTCTTGCTTGTTGGAAATACCGAGAGCTTCTGAAGGAGTTAATTTACTCCAATACCATGAATTTTTCTTCCCAGCTCCCCTAGGCCATGATAGGCACAGAATCTGAGTCCCAAGAAATAGCTGGTGGCAATTTAACTAGTGTTTTGCAACTACATATTAATGCTAATAAGTTCCCAGCCCTGGGTAGAGGAGTTCTCATCGCTCTCCATCTTTATCATTGGCTGAGCCCACCCAACATTTTAGATGTGTGAATTGTGACACACTGCTTCTTTAGACATTATTCTTTGGTAAGATGATTTTGGATGGCAAGATGAATTGAAAAATTATTCAAACTGGCTTTAAAAAGAATGATGTATATAGGTGTGTATAACTTGAATTCTGATGTAGGGCAATTTTCAGGGCTGGCTTAACCAGCCGTTCTTGTTCCATTTTCTGTTGAGATTCCTTTAGCTTTATTTTTTTCTAAGGGTTGGCTTCATTTTCAGGCTGCTCCCTTCTGGAGTGCAAAAATGGCTGTAGCATTCCAGCCATCACACCTGTAGACCATTGTGTCCATAGAAGACAGGAAGTGAAACTGTTTAAGCATAATAAGCTAGAGTCCCAAGATTAGCTCTTGTTGGACCATTTGGGTCACATGCCCACCATATGCTGATTGGTTCAATCTAAGGCACATGACAGCAGTAGTGGGACTAGGTTCAACCTCCATTTAGGTATATGGGCTGTGTGGATAAGAGGTGGATACTGAAATAAAAATGTGGATGATATTAAGAAGGGGATTAAATGGATGTGGACAAGCAACCTATATGAGCTCTATAGACACTTAGTTAATACATATTAATCACAAACATGCACTATTTGGCTGTTTCCATTTCTAAACAACCACATGTGAGCATAAATATTTATTGACAAATATGCATTAGCTGTTATAGTAGGATGTATCTAAAATGGCCCAAATGATCCCTATCTCATGATATTCATACCCCCCTGCACTTGCCTCCCTTCAGTGTAGGCTGCATCAAGTAACTTCTTCTAACAAATAGAGTACAGCAAAATGACGAGATGTCACTTCTGAGACTAAGATTCCATCTTGGGCATCATCTCTCCTTTGCTTGCTGTAAGGGAAACCAACCGTAATCTTTAGAGCTGTCCCATGGAGAAGATGACTTTTAAAATAAATGCTGTCTGTGGTCAATAGCCAATAAGGACCTAAGACCTGCTAAAATCATGTCAGTGAGCCTGGAGGCAAATCTTTCCCCAATCGAGTCTTCAGATAAAACCCTCGCCCTGGCTGACATTTGATGGCAACCTTGTAGGAATTCCTAAACCAGGGACCCCAGTTCAGCTACTCCTAGATTCCTGAGTCTATGAGATAAATTATTACCATTTTAAGTTGCTAAAATTTTGGATGTTTTTATGCACCGTTAGACAACTAATACAGTTATAATATCTCAAAATTGGAAACTATTTAAATTTTCAACACAAGGGTCTTGGCCAACCAAATGATAAGAAATGTTAAGAACGTTAAGAAAGTCAGACCATTTGAGTGAGAATACCACTCTCTTACTTAATGCCTTGAAAACTGTGGCCAAGAATCTTAACCCTCTCTATGATGCTCAGTTCTCTGTAAATAAGAGCAAGTGTTTCCTAAGGGTATTGTGAAGATTAAATGACATAATTTATTACTCAACAAAGTGCCTGGCAGAAAGTAAACCATCAAGAGAAGTAACTTTTTTTCTTAAATGACAGTACCTGTTATAAAGCACGCACCTGAGGAATATTTATGGATATGGGAAATATTCACAACATGTTAAGTGCAAAGGCTAGGGCATTTTGTGTTAAAATGTAAATTGACTAAAATTGAGTGTCATGATGGTGGCACAACTCTGCCAATACACTAAAAACCACTGAAGGTATGTGGGTGAATTGTGTGGCATGTGAATGATAGCTCAATAAAGCTGTTAAAAAATGTAAGCCCTGGGGCCAATCCCGTGGCCTAGTGGTTAAGTTTGGTGCACTCCACTTCAGTAGCCTGGATTTGGTTCCCAGGAGTGGACTTACACCACTCGTTGGCAGCCATGTTGTGGCGGTGACCCACATACAAAATAAAGGAAGATTGGCATGGATGTTAGCTCAGGGCAAATCTTCCTCAGGCAAAAAGACGAAGATTGGCAACAGATGTTAGCTCAGGGTGAATCTTCCACAGTAAAAAAAAAAAAATAAAAAATGTGAGTGTTTTTCTTTATATTGTAGACTTTTCTTTGCCTCATTAAACATTTTGATATTTTCTACTGTGACCATGTATTTTTTTATAATTAGAAAGTCTTATTAAAAATTTAATAATGACTCCAATTTAAAAATACATGTAGTAAACAACTGTATAGCAGATATGCTGGTCCGTCTTCCACTATTGGAATTTATTTCTAAGTATACACAATTTGATATGGATTTATCATTCTTGTGAGCTAAACAGCTAACAGCTAAACAGACAAAGAAACTTTTTTGCTTTTTTTTCATTGCTGTTATCCTATTCAGGCCAAAACTTTATAAGCAGATGTCAGCAAATCTAATTGCCATGATGAGTATGAAATCAATTGAGAGGACAAACTAGGCACTGGAAATAATTCCACAATATATTCTTCTAACTTTGCTTACAACGCAATCTAAAACATTGAGAAAGAACTCATGAAAACGCAGAGGATCTGAGTCTAGCATACAGTATTAATTGATTGACTATCATCTACTCAGCCTTGTCCTAAGCATTTTGCATTTATTATCCCTTTGAATACCCTGTGAGTCCTATGCGGCAGGTCTGTGTGCTACTGCTTCCCAACTGGCTCCCAATGATCCCTACCTCCTGACTTTTTATGTCCTTGTGTAATGCCCTCCTTTTGTGTGTGTAGGGGACCTAATGACTTCCTTGTAATGAATAGAATACTGCAAAAGTGATGAGACGTCACTTCTATGATTAGGTCATAAAAGTATGTGACATCCATCTTGGTCATAGACTACTTCTATTGCCTTCTTGGCTTGGAAACTTTGATGATACAAGTTTATATGTGTGGGAGGAACTGAGGGAAATCTTGGGCCAACAGTCATAAAGGAACTGAGGCCCTCAGTTCAACAAACTGCAATGAATTGAATCTTGCCAACAACCACATGAAGTGGGAAGTTGGCCCTTCCCCTGCTGAGCCGTCAGACGATATGGTCAGAGGATCCAGCTAAGTTGTGCCAAGATTCCTGACCACAGAAGCTGTGAGCTCATACATGTGAATTGTTTTAAGCCACTACAGTTTGGGATAATTTGTCATGCAATAATAGTTAAGTAATGCACTCTATTATCGCATTTACCAAATGGGAAGGTGTCATGTTGAAACAACAAAAAAATAGACCTATTTTCAGATAAATAGGTAAAATTATGCAATTCCTCACAATAGGAGGTGGTCCAGCCAGGCAGGAAATAGAAGATTTCAGTGAATTTTAAGATTTTGATAAATTTGTGGTTGATACATCATTCATAAATGCTTGGCTGATAGGAACTCAGTCTGAGGTTCTCTCTTACCCTTTTGAAAGCAAACTTACTTTCTCATAAAATGTCTCAAGGCACATTCGTCTGCCAGAAACAGAGCCCCAGGATGCCATTTTTCTCCCAGGTTATATTAAGGAGAGCAGCCTACAATTCTTGGTTTCTACAAGGCAGCTCTTTACTATGCAATGCTCAATACATCTTTCTTAGTTCTCAGGAGTCCTGGAGGTAATTTGAAGCACGTGTATGGACTCATTTATGCACGCACTGTAAGACAAGACTATTTTTGCTCTCTGAGTGGATCCTTCATATGATCTCAATAACGACGACTCCCTTTGGGTAATAACAGGTTTACATCTGAGCATTTCCCCTAATGCTGCAAGGTGAACCGCCAGTTACCACAGCTGTTCACCGCATGAGCTGGGATGATGAGGTAGGCTCATGCCATATTACTGATGACAGTGCAGTGTAGATCTACGGAATGTTTTCTGGGAAAGCTTTGTGATTCTTGCTTAATTCCTCAAAGAGTAAAGTTGGGCTTGAGCTTTGCTCTATGTCCAAAACATTTCTGTTCAGACATAGCTTCTCCCCGCTCCCCTCCAAAGCTTTTGTCCTCAGAGAGTCAAGGATGTTTCTTCCTGCTCACTCCACCACTTACCCAGGTTTGGGGTATGTAAAATGTAGAGTATACAGTTCACAAAAATTTTTTTCACATATATTTTGTCCTGTGATCCTCACAACAAATATGTGGTACAGGTGGTACAGATACTATTACCTAGACTTTACAAAAGAGGAAATGATCTTTCAGTGTTTTCAGGGAACTGGTCAATGTCACTTACATGGATGTTAAAAAGCAGTGGGATTTGGGCGAGATATTGTGACCTTAAATTGTACATCTTTCCCATGATATTACACCATCTCTGCTATCTGGATTGAATGTTATATAATATAAAGTGATGACACTCAGCACAAGGAGCAGAAATAGTGAAATTCAGAGGAATAAAACGCTTCAATTGCTTAGCAGCACTTACCAAGGCAATGCTGTTCTCAGAATTTGAGCCAAAAAAAAGGTTTATGAGCTTTTTTTTTCTTGTTTCATTGCATGTTTCTTTTAATGCTATTAAACAAGTACTTTGCTTCATTGGTGTAACAAGAGATGCATATTTGCATTATATGTCATCTCAATACTCTTGATATTCAGATTAAAAATATTTACTCTGTTATTATAGGGTAAAAACATTAGGTAGTATTTAAAATTCTGTTTTTTTAAAATATTTTCAGTATTTTTATCACAGGCTCCTCCCTTCTAGAGTGCAACAACAAAATCTGCAGTGCTTTTGAAAGTCTAAACCTTAAGGAACATCTTCATTTCAAAAATGCAAGTTTAGCTGATATTTATTTTCAAGGCAATTTGATTCCCAAATCCGATTCAGAATACTACCTCTGTACTTTTCAATCTTCAAAGGGACTTAAGTTTATAGGTAAATGCATTCTTTGGATAAATTTAAATGGAGTTAATAAAAAGTATTAACGATGTCTAATCTCTTAACATACATAACTTCTAAGGAAAAGTTAAAAATATGAAAACAGTGTAAACACTACAGAATAGTTCAACAAAGTGTCCATTTGATAGTTTAGATTGACCTAGTATAATAAAATTTTTTATCAGAATACCATAGCTTGAAAATATAAAAATTGTTGTAGGGTATTATACATTTTTAGAAGTCATTGTCATATTAATATTACATGCCTACGAGAGAAAAGTGAGGCTGTGTCATGTGGATCGTATATTAAATGGTGACTGGTTAAAAGATGAACTCAAAGTGAAGTGAAAAAATAAACATAATATGACTTTCTCTTCCTCATGAATCAACATCTAAAATCTAGTCTAAGAGGAGATGTAGAGTTGCCATGGACACATAGCTATTTTTATAATAAAGATAAAGCCAACATCATTGCTTCATAATGATGTTTTGAGAATGTTTTGAATGTTATTGAACTATCCACTCCTCTAAAACAGTGAAGTTATTAACTAAAGATGGTCAATTATGGAAGAATTAGTAAAGTTCAAAAGGAGGCTTTATTTGGATTAATGAAGATGGGGGGAAATCTCATTTTCTGGAAATTACACAATATCTGAAACTTGGGTGAGTTAATATATAATATTTAATTAAAGTACATACCCAAAACCTTGCAGTGGTAAACTTAGATAATGACTAAAATAGAAACAAAGAGAGTGAACTCAAAATTTTCCGAGTTCAGTTGGGATTGTTCCTGAATCGCTTAGCTATATACACAGGAGGACACAAAGCTGCAATGACTATACCCATAAGGGATGTACAATCTTTTCCCAAAAATAATATAGATATCCTTGTCAGTGAATAGCTTAATTTGTCAATTGAAATTCAGAGGTTCATGTCATCGGGGCACCCTATGAAGGAAGGTGGGTAGCAGACTACTGTAGAACAGATGTCAAATACCAACTCTATTCTTTAGCTATGTCATTTCATAGGTGCCTTTTACCTCTCTAAGTTTCAATGGACTCAACTGTAAGATAAGAAAAAAGAAGATAGAAACTCCCACAATGTGGATGGTATAAACAAATAAGGTAATACATGCAAAACATTGAATGTAGTGACTGGCATATGAGTCTTCAACAATGAAATGGGTAATTATTATCAAGAACTTATGACAAGAGTTGGCCAGTGAACAACATTGTTCTGTGAAGTACATGCTGCTTAAAAGGTTTTTCTCTTACCAGAGGAAGAAGGAGGAAGCCAAGAAGAGGAGCTGGGGCCAATTGCTGTGGGTGGAAGGTGCTGCCTGGAAATGTTCATGGGAGGTTTGGCATATAGACAGGAGATTAAATAAAGAGGGTTACTCTTGCTATTTCCTCTAGACAAAGTGTGTGTGTGTGTGTGAGACATTAGGAAGCAAAGTCGTCAAGGTCAGTTCCTACAATCAGATAAAATTGGAATGATTTGGGATTATACAGAGTCCAGGTGAGTTCAGTTCATAAAACTGGTATTGATGTCCAGAAACCCATTTTTTGTGGAGAGGGAGGAAGGACCTTTAGAGCCAACAGGCGGGACTTGGTGTCTGGTTGTAACCAGGTATGGAGGAACATTGGAAATAATGTCAGGCTTCGTCTAAGTCTATTCGAGCTGCTATAGCAAAATATCAAAGACCGGGTGGCTTATAAAAACAGTGATTTATTTCTCTCAGTTCTGGAGGTTGGAAGTCCAAGATCAAGGCACCAGCAGATTCAGTGTCTGGTGAGGATCCACTTCCTAGTTCATAGGCAGCCACGTTCTCACTGTGACCCCACATGGTGGAAGGGGCAAGGGAGCTCTCTGGGCCTCTTTTATAAAGGCCTTAATCTCATTCATGGGGGCTCTACCATCATGAACTGATCACCTCCCAAAGACTAGAGATAGCACTACTTCCAAATACCATCACATTTGGGCTTAGGTTTCAACATGTGAATTTTGGGAGGACACAAGCATTCTGTTTATAGCAGACCTGGAGACAGGGGTCCTCGTTTCATTGTACAGAGAGAGCAGACAGGACTCCATGCACAAATGCAATACAGCTGTCATTCATGTTTGAGTACTGGATCTTCCGTGGAAAGATGAGGGTCTGATGGTGACCATATGCAGAGCTCCTTGCATATGGTGGCAGATAATCAAAGTCCAAGAAAGTTAACTAGCTTGAAGATGCACTGTCCATCCCTAAAATAAAACAGTAGTATAACATAGGGATTTATTCACTTCTAAGACTCATCACAATCATGTGACAGTCAAGGAAGGATACAAAGGGCAACTCGGAAAACATTATGCTTTCAACTTTTCATGGAAAGGCATTTTTTGTTTTTAATTGTGGGCACTGGATTTTCTTTTTTTTTCTTCCTTTGTAAATTACAGACATACTAAAATTTCCCTAGGATATGATCTACAATATCAGCAGTCCTCCATTAAAAACGTAAGTAATGTTTAAAGGAGATCATTATTTGACATTTGACAAAGAAATATTTCAATTGGTGAGCTGGTTGATGCTTCAACTATACCAGTCATTTGGGGAAAAAAAAATCTTGAAATATAAAATTGCAAAACAGGATCTTGTGTCTTTGAGAACATTCAAAGATCAAGGCTCACAAATATAATCCACAATAGAAAGTAACATAATGTAAAAAAGAAAAACACTTTCTCGGGGTTTTTAATATTAAACTCAAAGGCATAGTGTTTCCCATGTTGTTTAAGATCACTGAGAAACAAACGAAAGAGAAATAAATAAAGCCTTAGGAAAAATGTTCTAGTACAGGGCTATACTGAATGAATACAAAAGTATACATCTGTGTGTGCTATTTACAGGAAAAATAAATAAATCAAAAGCAAGAAACTGAACTTAGAACTCCTTACAGAGTATTGGCCTTTGTAAATATCCTCCTGGCCTTTGTGTTTGCCAGTAAAATTATAAATCATGATTCTTAGTTCTGCCTGGGACAAGATGTGTGTCACTCCCTCTTTCTGTGGGGTCATTTGGTTTTATATGACCACAGAGGACCATTCAATTGGCAATGATCTCAGTGAGTCAGGATAAGCTTCTCATGGAAAAATACAACTTGGTTCTCACATTATGGAAAAGTAGAAAGCTTCTGAATTTTAGTGAGATGACTCAATTTAATGGTAACCCAAAGGAGAAGTTCCAATTTGTGCTACCTCTAGTCTTCCCAAAGTTTCAGGGGCCACAGAGAGTTCAGAGGAAACTGGCTTGTATATTCACGATGCGTCACGATTTCCTATCCAACAAAATTTACTTTTGGTCTCAAATACTGGGATTATTAATTTTTTTTAAATTTATGTCTTTAAAAAACATTTAAACTTACCTGCAACTGTAAAGTTTTATAGAAATTGTAATGATATTTTTAAATGAATTATGTATTCTCTACTTAAGTTATGAATTGGTAATTGTAATAATTGTCCTGTTCTAGAGTAAGGTAAACCCATTGTTAATATCAATGCACACTTGTAGAGAGCCTGGGGGATATAGAATGCTAGGTACTAGAAAAAGAGTGAACCAAAATATTTTGTTTTCCTTCTTAGATTGATTTACTACCACTTTAAGAGATCAGAAGACACACTTAGAAGGATGCATACAACAGATTAGCAAATGCAGTGTGCCAAAGAGGGGCAAAGTTGTGGGCAGTGGCATGAAAGGAAATGACAGAGTTTTAGGGAAGCAAGCAGAATTTTGAAGGAAGGCTTCAAATAAAAAGTAGACTTTGAGCTAACTCCCCTCACCTCAATAATCTATTCTCCTGTTTCTTCTGACCAGAATAACCGCGGAATCTCTATTAAAGTTTTAGCTGAAGTACTAATTGTGACGTACTCTTAGGCTAAAATGTATAAGGATGGAAAACTCAAACTTGTGGTTCACTTATTCCAAGTGTCAACTCTTCTCCAGAATCAGCCTGCTTATATTTACTCTCTTCTAACCTCAAGTAGTCTATTGGTGTATATTGTTTTGAGTTTATTCTTGTTATCTGGACATTTGTTGGTGTAGTAGAGTCTTAACTGGCCCCACAGAAGTGAAATTCTTCAGCTTGACTTCTAAGGAATTTGACACTTAGGTAAAAGAGAAGCAGAAGGGGATGCGTTACACGCCAGAGAAACATGTCTATCAGAGATGCTGGGGCCAGTGAGAGTGTGCTCCATGACCAATGAAAGAAATATGGTGGTCTGCTTTGGTTTCATGGAGTTGGGAAGTTAGATGTTAAGAACTGAATTAGATCATGCTCTTAAGAAGCCAGATGTGAATGGCTGGGTAGGGTTTGATCTTATGTCTGAAAATGCAAGGCAAAATGAGGTGAAAGTTAATCTGCACAGTCACCTGTCATGGTCATGGAGGACAAACCCAGAATTACTTCAGAGGGAGGGGGCCATGAGGACTGAGAAAGAAAAGTGCAATGGAACAGATCTTTTCTTTAACAAACGTGAGATTGTATATTGAGTTGCACTAATAACGTGGAGTGAAAGGTCATCAACTGATCAATGGATAGTGTGTGGCACATCTACACCGTGGACTATTATTTGGCAATGAAAAGGAAAGATGTACTCCTACATGATACATCATGGATGAAGGATGAAAACATTATGCAAAATGAAAAAGTCAGTCACAAAGTGCCATCAATTGTATGAGTCCCATTACACGAAACGGGCAGAATAGAAAAATAGCTCTGTTCCCATTTTTTTTCACACAGGCATTTCACTTAACAAAATGTTTGCACATCTATTCTTTTCTTGGCATTTGCTCCTCAGAGGATATGGAGTGACACTAGCACCCATTTCAACATCCTTAAGTTTTCATGCCAGCTTTGTCATAGCAAACTCTTCCACCTGGCGCCATTGCAGCACACCATTCCTTCATTCATTTATCTGGCTTTCTTTTTAGGTCCAAGATCCTTGAACCCAGGAACTTTTTCTTATCTCACAAGCTTAGTGCTCTCTATGGCACAATACTGATTCTCAATAATTGTCAAATGAATACACAAACAAATTAAACTGACGCAGTCTGTCAAGCTTGTAGGGGAACAAATTTTGATAAAAGCTGATTAATTTCAGAGCAATCTACTTCCCTCCTCCCAAAGATCATTGTGATCACCTCTAACAAGTCCATTTCGAGATGTTTTTCTTTCTGTCTGTCGTTTGTGAAATTCTCAGTGAACGGCATCTGCAGATACTGCAGAGATTCTCAGCACAAGCCATTTTGGCGTGTGTGTATATTTAAACCACTTAAGGTCTTTTTTAATGTGATTTGGGAGTGAAAAATGATGTAGTATGTTACATCGGATCCACTACTCCACTTTTCTCATGTAGGGAATGGTTTAATAAAATAAGCCATCCATTCTGAGTGGGTGATATCTTTAGGAATGCCACAAATATAGTAAAAAAAGTTAGGAACTAAACTCGTATTGCAATTCTAGTCAGTATTTTCCAAATTTTAGTACACATACGATCTCCTTGGAAATCTATGTTAGAAGAAATACTAGCTGACATACTAGCCATAGATTCATAACTTGTTACATGAGGACTGATTGATTTTTGTCTTGAAGAAAAATACATCATAATATATCCTGGGTCGGCCATGAGTGGTTTGAAGGAAGTGTGGTATCTGATGACTAGATTGCATCACTTACCTCCAGCTTCTGTATGTCTACTGCCTGGATTCAGGAGCACATTGCTGTCGGATTATTATCCTAAACAAGGAGAGTAAAATGTGTCTGTACACTTTATGAGATAACATGCATTGCATCGATGCAGATAATGTCTCTGGTGTTTGGCTGGAAGTTTGCAGTGATCATCATCATCGGGTGAAACAGGGCACATTTCAGATAGTGGTTAGTTCTCTAGTAAATGTACATGCATGAGCTGTTTTAAAGAATGAATTTTGCTTCTAGTTATCTCCATCTGGTTGACAAAGTCATAGTATTTTTAAAATGTCGTAATGAAAGAAATCTCCATGCCAAGATGTACTTTCGCAGAGCGTCCTGTTATAGAGAACTGTGCCCACAGTGAGACAATCTATCTTATTCTAAAGACCAGTTTTATTTGTTTTGTGAGTACATTCATTGCCAACAGGCCATCTTTTATGGGTTATATTTATTAATATCTTTAGTCTCTGAGTGTCTCTTAGGTGAAAGATTCCAAAATTAATTTTTATACTACAGAGTAATTTTCTCATATAGAACTAGAAATTTAATGGCAACAAAAAAACACTTAATCTTTCTTGGAACGTTCATCCTAAGAACAATCCATATGAGAAGAGTTTTTCACTGAAGAGCCAAGGAGCAATGCCATCAGATCAACTGTGTCTTTGCTATTAGGCAACACACTTTCTTTCCTCAGCAGCATGACTTCAGCATGGTTTATCTATCAGTGTATCCTAAGAAACATCATTACTTTACAGATCATCTTAGATACTAGATAATAATCAAGATTTTGCCAAATTAAGCTCAAATCTCACATATTTCAAAAGTTTACAAATTCAACTTTTAAAAATTCACTGGTGTTATGAATACCAAGAATTTGCCTTCAGATTGCAATGCCTGACCAATGCAGAACTGGTCTGCTGTTAAATGCAGAACATGGCGTTATACCTGAGTGAATCTCACAGCACATTACAAATACATCAATTGTGTAGTTTCTGAAATTTCTTCTTTTAGTTTTTCGCTAAGAGTCTTCAGGCATTACTTTATCCATGGGATTTTCTAGAAAAACGCTCACTTCCTTTAAGAAAAGGTTTGTTTTCTAAGTGAAGAAATCCCAGGTACCACTCTGGGGCCTCCCTCCCTCTGTGTTTAGAGGCTGCAGCCTCACTCGTGTGATGGGCACTTGCGAGTTCCAATGTTTTAACCCCAGAGAGTCATGTTTCAGGTGCAATGAGGCAAGAAAGAAAGTGAAGGAAGAGGAAAAAGTAGGTCAGGAGAAATTGGGGGTGAGGGAGATAAATCATGCAAGCTTTCAATGATAGAGAAATAATGATTATCACATCACAAAAGCAGATATAGGAGTGCTAAAAATAGAACACAAATAATATGATATTTTATTTGAAGAAATAGTACATTTGGCAGAAGAGCTAATAATTATATCGTTCCCATAATTCATACTTAACCTTGCAATTTTTTAAATAAATTGTTACATCCTGCAAATCTGCAATATTGCTAGTTATAGTGGTCATATATCCCTACACATGCCAATTCATATCTTTAAGTTAACCTCAAAGTGAGAAGATAACACTGTACGTTTTTTTCCTAAAATTATTCCACCATTGTTAAAGATTTTCAATCTACCAACACTTGCTCCTAATGACATTCAAATTATTCTGTTTTTGACCTATGGTTACAACCTTCAATGGATATCTACCCCAAAGATTTCTTCCTTTAATTCTGTGTTTAAAAAAATCAGGAGCAGTGGGGATAGAGGTTTGTCATTGTATAATCTTTGAACCTCTGTATACTAAATAATGGTTAAATATATAGCTATAAGATTTAGTGACATATTAGGAGCAAAGAGTCAGTTTAAATTACAATATCCATACTTTAATACGAACATTGCAGGAGCACCTACCTCTACCTAACCCACTTCCTGACTAATGATGAAAGAGCTGGGTTAATAAAAATATTATTTATAAATATTTTATACCATGGAGTCCACCAAAATGAGACTTTTTCAAACTAGAATCTCTTTTTACACACTACTTTCAGATGTATAGTCACGCAGTGCATGACAGCTTTATTCAATGACAGACTGCATATACGACAGTGGTCCCATAAGATTAGTACCATATAGCCTAGGTGTGTAGTAGGCTACACCATCTAGATTTGTGTAGGCACACTCTATGATGTTCACACAATGACAAAATCGCCTAACAATTCATTTCTTAGAATGTGTCCCCTTCGTTAAGTGGCACGTGACTATAGATGGAAATGCTTAGGTTTCTTTGTCTATGTGACACCCAAGTTCCAACTAGGATAACATCTGATGGTGATCAAACAATACAGCTATCGTTGTTTCAGAAATTCTGGAAACTAGAATTGACCATGATGACTTTCCTCCACCATGCATCGACATGGACCTTGAAATGTGACCCAGCCTCTGGTAAAGAAGTCAGCCAGCCTGTGAGCTCAGCTTTTATTCTGAATGTAGACTGTCACCTTGGTGGCGGTCATCATCATTCGTGTAGTCTTCACTGTTTACTAAGCATTTTCATTTGTTCTCTTACTTGATGTGAATGTTATGGGTCTAATTTCTGTTTTCAAGAAGCTGTCAGTAAAACTGATGGACAAGTTGAAACTGACAAACAAGCCATGAACAGGAGTTAAGTGATTGAGTAACTGCAATAGATTAAGATTCAGGAAAGGTTAGACACAGTGCTTCAGCATTGGAGAAAAATCTCAAGACATCAGAAGTAAACTTCTTGGAGAAGTAGGACACTGATATGTATTCACGGCTTCAGCAAATATTTATTGACCACTTGTTTTATTCCAGGTTGTATACTAGATGTGAGGGGATGAAAAGGTTTGCGAATTAAGAGCTTCTTCCTCAAGGTGATGGTTAATTTTATGTGTCAACTTGATTGTCTACAACTAGCAAATTACTTTCACAAACCCTACCTACGATTGTATGCATCTTATGAACTAAGTGATGATATTATAATTTCCATTTGAAGATTGATAAAACTGGGGTCAAGTAATATTTCTAATATTTTAAATATTTTCCCCTATCTCCTGACCCTTAGTCCAGTGTTCTTTTAGATGTTAAAATATCCGTCAATAGAGCTGACTGGAAGTTATGATAAATTTCAGAAAAACACCCAAGAGAGACGTTGGCCAGTTCTGGAGAGTTTTATGTAATGGCATTAATCCCTTTGATTTGTAAAAAACAACCCAGTTCTTAATACAAGAGACAGGAATTGTAAATTGGGATAAGAAAGACTTGTCAACTATAAATTCAATGAGCCCTTTAAAATTAAACTTTATATTCGATGGAATAGAAGTATAAAATGTAATCGATATTGAAGTGACAGGGTTATTAGGTTCTCATTGAAAACAAACAAACAAAAAGTAGTTAAAGGTAATCCTTAGAGAATATAATAGCCTGGTAAAATTACTTACTTTTTCTTATTAACCAAGATTTTATTCTATAATTATTTGTTTCTCTTTCCCATGCATCATAAGCTTTTCAAAGGGTTATGTGATGTCCACCTCTGTCCAATTTACTTCTCATAGTACTCTGTGCTTTTGTACACAGCACATGCTTATTAAATGTTTGCTACAATTAGATTTCCTGATATTGTCCTGCGCATTTGTAAGTAGTCTCCTTCCCTGAGGAAGGGAGAAACCTCTAAATTTGGGTGTGTGGTTATGACCCACACTCGTAGACACACCTGGGTACATCATCTATCTCTTTGCCTTACTTACATTTGTATTGCAGGCAATTATTTAACCTCTCTAAGCCTCAGTTTCCTTATTTGCAAAGCAGAGGTAATTGTCCCCACCCATTTGCAGGGTTTTTGTGAGGATGCAGTGCATATAAAGTTCTAAGCAAGGGCTAGTTATCATCATAGTCATTATACGAAATTCATTTTCAGTCTTTAGGTGATAGTTTACATATGTGAGGGTCTATGTAATGTTCTTTTTAATGCAGTAGTATAAAAGACCAGCATTAGGCTATTTATTCCAAATCTATTTATTTCAGTCGCTAAAGTGGTGAATATCAATGTTTCAAGAGAATGGGTTTACAGCTCTGCAACCCTATGGAGAAAGTTGAGTGGAATATTTTTCTGCTGTTTATTCTATAAGGAAAATTTTCCTGTGGTTGGAAGCATCACTTTAAATATTCATGCAACCTCCATTTAAATATAGTTAGAGAGGCATTTCCTCGCCAGCAAATAAAACATAAATTCCAAAGAAAGCCATCAGAATGTTCACTATAGGAATGAAATATTACCTTCTGCTTGTGTGTGCCTTCAAAAGTGGATCTTTTCATAGAATTCTAACCCCCTCTCTGTGGTATTCAGACTAAAATATTCCAAGGCACTGTTAATGAAAACCTTTTACTTCTGAATATCGTATTGAAAATGTAAGAAGTGGCTGTGTGCGCTGATTAACGGACACCACATCAATGGTCTACAGAGTAGAGATCTAGCAGGGTTGATTTTTCAGTATAAAAATCTGCACTATTGCAACCCAGCACAGTACAATTTACTCCAGTTTAATAGCAACTGATTACCTGCCTGGATCCTATTTAGAATAACTCATCTCTAATGGCGATAGCCCACAAATCTTAAATTGAAGAGGATGCAAAATCCCAATATGTTCTTAGAGAAGAGGATTTATAGCCATCATTATTTCATTGTAAAAGGCTTCTTGAAAAATATTTGATATCTGAAGGAGAAAGTTAGTCCAACTCGTATAAAGGATGAAAAATTGATTTCAACATTGCAAGTGAACAATGCTAAAATTAACTGAAAGAGTAACTTAAGTTTCTTTCCAAGAAAACAAAAATATACCTTGGAATTGAACATTTCAACAGATTTCAAGGAATATGCGTGACACACTTGTTCAGATGATTTAAAGTTCTTTTTTTCCCCCAATAAATTGAATTATTTGGAGAAGCAGTACTTGTCATTTTCAGAAAATAGCTGAATGGGTTAGACTCACTCAAAAAGCCATTTGGCATACAAAATTGGAGACATGTTATGGTCTTTTTCGAAGGAATGCTTGCTCTTAACAAGAAATTATCTAGTCTATTTCCTGAGTTCATTCATCTTTATTTGATTAGGAATATAATTGCTTTACCCGCTAACTCAGGGTACACCGTTTGTGTGCCTGCTGAATAAATAAATGAATGTGTGCACCTAGGAGGAGCAGCAGGAACACAGCAGGGATAGAAGCACAGAAGTAAGAAGAGGAGAGAGAGATGGATGGCATAGCAGGAAGAGTTGGTTGAGGGGGGGAAACAGAGGATGGGCCACATGACATCACACCTCTGCAGTCATATCCATTTCCATGTGGCAGGATGTCCACAGGAGGCTCCTCTATCATTAAGACACTCATTTCCCGCCTTTTCCCTTTGTCATTAAAAATAATACATTAGCCAAGATCAAATTTTCACTTTTGCTTGGCCTGTTCAGGAAGGGAAACACAGAGCTTTTGTAACTTATAGATAACAACCTCATCCCATTTGGGCGATCAACCACATCATTAAAATGCAAATTTCATCTGGACTTAATAATGCGACAAGGGGATTTGGGAAGGGCCAGAATCTATCTTTTTCTTTTTTTTTTTTTAGGTAGAAAGCATTTGCTTCCACAATGTTTCTTGCCTATCCCTCCCAGCCAACTGCAATGACACCTGTCAACATTGTGTTCTAAGAGATGCCTCTGTTTTGGAGACACCTTCACCGTGGAAGTAATGATACGCGCATATTTCAGGGGAACCAGCATTACCCCTGCCTCCATAACATGTCCATCTCAGTGTGTTCCATTTCGTTGACCTCTGTTGACCAAGTTGACTTCCATTACTAAATCATTTTCCTTAGTAGCCAGTGGCTATGGTTTATGAATATCAGATTAAAGTCATTTCTCTTTTGTCAAAGTCCCAGAAAGAAATGCCTCACCTTTATTTGCACCTGCTAGCCCCTTACCACAGAGTTACATCAGCATCTGTGCCCAAAGAAAGGACACATGGAGAGCTCAGCCTTGCAGCCTGAGGCTTTCCTCCAAAAGAGCCAGCACAGCACAAGAGCATTTCAAACCTGTACATTTTATGCTCCTTGGCACGGCCCATTCATCATCTAGAAAGAAATTTGGCCACCTCTGCGCACACACAAGAAAAAGGCAGTGAGGGCCACATCCTCAGGCCCTGATTAGCTGGCATCCATAAGTAACTCCCTCTGCAGAATCAAACTGTCATTAGTCATCTCGTGGAGCACCATAGAGAATCCATTAATCCATATTTGTGGTTCAATATACTCTTTCTACATCAGACCAGGTAGAAACCCAAGGTGTTTCTCTGCAACTTGGTTGTAAGTCTTGGTCACATTTTGTGGATAAGTAGGTTCTGCAGTGCTTGACATCTCTGTTGGAAACCCTTTAACTACTGATGCCACAGACAAAGAGGAGAAGGTAGGTGTGCCTTTTAGCCTCCTTTAAACATTTTCACTACCATTTGGCATGCGGAACTTGCTCAATTTTTTTAAGTCTCTCCAGTGAACCTTCTCTAATAGGCAGCTCTACTACAGGGACAATTAGTGTTCTGATGCACGTGAGCTGACACAGAGACATCTGCAGGTCCACCATATTTTGTTTGCAGGAGAACACCAAAGTCAGCGATCAAAGGGACAACAGAGGTCAGGAAATTTTGACTTTGAGGCAGGACAAGCTGGGGCCTTTTTTCTAGGATCTGATACCATACTTGAAGGAGGATCAGGGAAATATAGAGCAGCTTTAGGTCCCACAGCTGCTCCCTGCCAAGCAGATGAGGCCACAGGTAAGGGACAATGTGCTTGAGCCACCACACCTCTTGGTGCCCCTTTCTTGACTGATAAAAGTGATATGGCTGCTGCTTCACTTCTGCCCTTGATGTCATTACCAGCAGGGCTACCACAAAAGATGGCTGGATGCGCACAGGTTGGGGAATTCTGGGAAAAGTAATTTGGTCTAGCCTGGTCAACACATTATAGACTCACATGACTGAAATAGTCTCTGTCTATGAACAATTTGATAGGTAATATCTTCAAAATCTGTCCCTTTCTTTGTAAGATTGACTTCATATACATATGCCTTTATGTAGCACAAGGATGAAAATTCTAAACTAGACTTGCTAATTTAAACAAAAAAATTTAAAAATGTCAAAAACTCAGCCATGCAGGTGAGGTTCTCTTTCCAATATCAACATGAGAAATGATGGTCTTATGTCGATTCTCTGTGATGGCAGCTTCTGCTGCCCCCAGGAATGCATGCCAGTCCCATTAATGCTATGAATGCAAGGCAAATGTGGGAAGACAAGAGGAAGGTCCTTGAAACATTAATGCCACCTCATTCTTCAAGATCCAGCTCAAACACTTCCCTCAATATCTCAGGAAAGCAGAGCTCATTACTCCTGCCTTTGACATAATGGCAACTTATCTATAAATATAGTATTAGTTCAGAGCAAGGGTGGCCACAATTTGCCTACAAAGGGCCAACTACTCTTAATTCCACCTTTGCAGGTCACATGATCTCTGTTCCAAACACTCAACTCTGCCACCATAGCACAAAAACAGTGAAAGACATGTAACGAATCACTGTGACTTTACGCTAATTATACTTAATTTACAGACACTAATATTTGAGTTTCATATAGTTTTCAATAGACTACTGTTTAGAGCCTTTTCAGGTTCACATAAGAATAGAACAGAAGGTATAGAGATATGAGAATATACCTCCTGCCCCTACACACGCACAACCTCCCCCACTATCAGCATCCCCCACCAGATGGTACATTTGTTACAACGGATGAACCTACATTGACACGTCATCATCACCCAGAGTCCACATTTTACATTAGGGCTCACTCTTGGTGTTGTACATTCTATGGGTCTGGACAAATGTATAATGACATGTATCCACCATTATAATATCATATAGAGTATTTTCACTGCCCTAAAAATCCTCTGTGCTGTGCCTATTCATCTGTCTCTCCCCCCAATCCCTGGCAATCACTGATTTTCTTACTGTCTCCACCATTTTGCCTTTTCCACTCATAGTGCCTATTCCACTCATAGAGCTGGAATCGTACATGTTGCCTTTTCAGATTGGCTTCTTTCACTTAGTCATATGCATCTCAGTTTCCTCCATGTCTTTTCACGGCTTGATAGCTCACTTCTTTTTAGCACTGAATAACATTCCATTGTCCGGACGAACCACAGTTTATCCATTCACCTACTGAGGAACATCTAGTTTGCTTCCAAGTTTTGGCAGTGATGAACAAAGCTGTTATAAACATCTGTGTGCAGGTTTTTGTATGAACATAAGTTTTCAATTCATTTGAGTAAATACCAGGGATTATGATTGTGGGGTTGTATATTAAGAGTAAAGTTTCATATAATTTTTGTATGTCACAAATACTATTCTTCTTTTGATTTTTTCCAAATAGTAAAAATATTAAAAACAAAATCCAACTTCACAGGCAGTACGAAATAGGCAGCAGGCTGAATTCAGCTCCAGGGCCATAGTTTGCGGATCCCTGGTCTAGACCACATGGTGTAAATACTTGTTCGGGTGTGTTTCCCTTCCCTGTCCTTAAGCCTCTTGAGGGTAAGAGTTGGCTCAGATTCATCTTCCTATCCCGAACATTTAGCATAGTGCCAGGCAGAATTATTAGCAGAAAGAAGAAAACTTGGACTAAAAATCCACATTCTCATCAGTGATAACTAGTCCCAAATGACCTTGAATGCCCACAAATTTCTCCTACAACAAAGTTGAAAAGAGATTTCTGCACCACCATAAGCCAAATGTACCACAATGCAATGTAAATAGCTTAAGGGGATATTCAATATTGAATTTTAGACCTCTCACAGTGATAAATAAATTTCCTGAAACGTATCTCAATGAGGCATTAAAAATATCGGCTGCGTCGGAAGATTTAGTAAGGATTGTTGAACAGAAGCCATCGGACTGATTCAAAACAAGATGGAACTTGCTGTCCTACTTTGTCTTCTGTTTTACAGACGTGTTTGTGCAAATGCATATTAGTTTAGAAAGAAGCACATTGGGTTCGGAGGCCTGATGCAAATTAATTAATTAATTCAGCCTACAGCAAAACATCTATATCAAAGGACTGCGGTAGTGCCGGAGTCATCGATGTTTAAAACATGAGCTTCTATTTCATTTTATTTTTAGAGCATTGCCTTCAAGAATTTATTCAATGCCTTTATCCCCCCCTGCTGATTTGCAGATTGACATCCAGATCTTGGTCTCTAAGGGCCCAAGCCAAGTGAGGGGTCATGGTCTTCTGACTTTCTCACAGGATGTCAGGAGAGCCCCCAAAGAAGCCTTTTCCAGGGACTTTTGGTGATCAAATGAAGACATGTCAAGCCGTATCTGTCCCCAAAGTCTCCAACTCCTCAGCCCTGCCATTTGCCTGCTCTTGACTTGCACAAACTTTCACTTGCTTCTCCCCATTGCCTCCTTCCTCTATTTCCACTTTAGATAGAAGGATTTAAAAGACTCACCAAGACGCTAACTCAGCCTTGTCACCCTATCTGACCTTCGTTCTTGTTCTGACAACTGGCTTCTGGCTCAAGACCCTGCTCCCAGCTATGCTCCAAGCCTGGAGAACACTACCTTTGCTCAAGCCCTGTCTGCTTCTTTGCATGGTATCCAAGTCCTGTCAGGACAGAGGTCTTGCCTTGATCTTTCCATTTCATTCACAACAATTGAGTTTGGTCCTTGGACGTGGCCCACTGCATATGGCCCTGCTAACTCCCAGCACACATTACTGTTCTTTTGGGCTTGTGAAGTGCAGCTGTTACAGCGTCCCCAAGATAGCATCCCTCCCATCTTCCAAAAACCACGTTCTTCAAAGCCTGTTGATATTAATGAACCCTACTCTGTTTCAGGCCCTCCATCTCCTCCCAGCAAGGCAGCTGGGTCTGTACCTGTCTGGCCATCCAGTATGGGGAGAGTCTAACTCCATGCCTTAGCTCTCGCCTCTACTCCTTGGTTAACTGCCAAGAACTAGACCATCCAGTCCCCAGGTGTGGTGATGTTCTGGTGATAAAGTGAGGCTTGAGGTTATGGATTTGGGTTCATGTTTATACCACTTGTTCATGTTTTCTCAAAACATTATCTCAACTGGTGATTTCTAGGTGTAATAGGTTGAATTGTGTTCCCCAAATGTTCAAGCCCTAACCTCTGGCACCCCTGAATATGTCCTTTTAGGAAGTTAGGTCTTTGCCAATGTAATTAAGGTGAAATCACACTGGATTAGAGCGTGTCTTTAGATCAATGACTGGTGTCTTCATAAGAGAAATTAGAGGGATATTTGGATACAGAGACACAGAGAGGAGGCCACCATGTGAAGATGGAGACAGAGATCAGAGTGATTCATCTACAAGCCAAGGAATGTGAAAGATTGACAGTAACCACCGGAAGCCGGGAGAGAGGCCTGGAACAGACTCTCCCTCACAGCTCTCAGAAGTTACCAACTCTGCCAACACCTTGATTTTGTGGTAATTTGTCACAGCAGTCCTAAGAAACTAATACACTTGGGAAAAGGACCATGGTCCACAGACATTAAATGCGGTAGCTCTGGAGAAACACTCATCATTTTATTCCCAGACGATACATTCATTTGGAAAAGGCATGATTTTGTGATGCTGGGCAATACAATTTAAGCCTCAGGTTTCTCTTTTTTTCCCAATCATATGCTAGTCTTCCTATTTTTCACTAATGGAGAAACTATTTACACCTTTGCCTGAGGAATTGTCACCCAGGCTAACGGCTTTTAACAGCATCTATCTGTGCTGATATCCAAATTTATATCTCTAGTGTGTTTCTCTCACCAAGCTGCAGACACATGGATCCGATTGCTTTCTAATAGTTAATACTTATAAGCACTGACCATGTGCAGTGGTTTTTATAGGCATCTTTTAAAACTAACCAGTTCATGGGAAAAAATATTTGCAAGTCATATATCTGACAAAGGCTTAATATCCATAATATATAAAGAACTCTCACAACTCAACAACGAAAAATCAAACAACCCGATCAAAAAATGGGCTGAAGACATGAACAGACATTTCTCCAAAGAAGACATACGGATGGCCAATAGGCACATGAAAAGATGCTCATCATCGCTGATCATCAGGGAAATGCAAATCAAAACTACACTAAGATATCACCTTACACCCATTAGAATGACAAAAATATCTAAAACTAATAGTAACAAATGTTGGAGAGGTTGTGGAGAAAAAGGAACCCTCATACACTGCTGGTGGGAATGCAAACTGGTGCAGCCACTATGGAAAACAGTATGGAGATTCCTCAAAAAATTAAAAATAGAACTACCATACGATCCAGCCATCCCACTACTGGGTATTTATCCAAAGAGCTTGAAGTCAGCAATCCCAAAAGTCCTATGCACCCCAATGTTCATTGCAGCATTATTTACAATAGCCAAGACATGGAAGCAACCTAAGTGCCCATCAACAGATGAATGGATAAAGAAGATGTGGTACATATATACAACGGAACACTACTCAGCTGCAAAACAGAACAAAATCATCCCATTTGCAATAAAATGGATGGACCTTGAGGGAATTATGTTAAGTGAAATAAGCCAGCTAGAGAAGGATAATCTGTGTATGACTCCACTCATATGAGGAATTTAAAATTATGGACTAAGAACAGTTTAGTGGATACCAGGGGAAAGGTGGGGTGGGGGGTGGGCACAAAGGGTGAAGTGGTGCACCTACAACACGAATGACAAACATTAATGTACAACTGAAATTTCACAAGATTGTAACCTATCATTAACTCAATAAAAAAAATAAATAAAACTAACCAGTTCACAGCAGTCCCAGGCAGTACATACTGTTACTCATTCCCATCCTCCAGATAGAGAAACAGAGAGGATGGTTAGGTCCTCACCCAAGCTCAGACAGCAGCACATAAAGGATCAGGAAATACATCAGATGAGAGATTGACAACACTGATGCTTCTTATATTTGCACCAAAAATGCGCAGTTTTCACTATTAGCTAATGTTAACGAACCAGCAGAGTTGTGTAACGGCTTCTGCATTTGGGCTCTTGACTCACCAACTCATCATTTCCACGGATTGCCTGTCTCCACTCGAGAGGGAGGCTGAAGCTCTCTCTGTCTCATTTTATGCACTTGTAAAATGAAGACAGTCATAGTAACTACTTCATAATGTTGTTGGTGAGATTAACATTTGGTTAGTATTAAGAGCATAATAAGCATTATCATGATTGTCATCATCATCACCATTTGGAGGATATTAATAAAAATCATCATAACTATACTTATCATGGAGTCATTTTTTTCTGTGGTGTGTACAATGAATGTGCATTATCAGTGGAGGCAAACACATTCCAGGATTTAGTCTTGATTCAAATTGATGGTCACAGAACTTTGATTTGGTCCCCACAGAAGGTAAACACAGACCTGCCATTTGTTTACATATGGTCTATCGCTGCTTTCACATGGCAATAGCAAAGTTAAGTAGTCAACAGAAATCCAATGGCCCACAAAACATAAAATATTTACAATCTGGTGTTTTACGGGGAATGTCCACCGACCCTTATTATAAGTAATCCTATGTTCTGAGCACGCAGCATTTGTGCCTTAGTACTTCTGAAAAACCTGCTCGATAGGTATTTGTAGTTTTTAGCAGACGCTCAGAATAGTTAAATGATTTTCCAAACACCAAACAGCAGAGAGTCAGTTGTGTTACAATTTGAGGTCCTGGAATTCTAATTTTGAAGCTTTCTTCTATACCTCTGAGAACAGAAGGACATCTTGCTTGGACTTGAGTTTGCAGAATCAGGGATCCTCTGGTGTTAGATGGATTTCAGGGCTTGAGAGAAGTTGGAGGTGGTAAGGGGCATCAATGCTATAGCTGTCTAAGAAATGGAGACGTGGCAGAATAATGATAAACAAGGACTTCCCGTGTAAATGGAGCAGAAGATACCTATACACCAGTTCTATTCACGTATGGTAATGCATGCAGGGAAATAGGTACAGGCCTGTCTGCATATCTGCTGCTCACTTGAAATGTGCTTGTACATTTTGTCAGTACCCCTACTTTATATATACCAACAGTGCATTAACCGAACATACAGGTACACAGATATTTATCTGGCCATGAGCTGCCAATGTTACACACATCAATACAAACAGGCTGTTCTCCAGACCTCTCATCTTCTGTTTCTATTCAAGTAATTCTCATGTCTAGATATGCATGGTGAATCTACATATTGTCACCCTAAATTATCACCAGGACTTACACAAAAATGTCATTGGTTTCAAAGAGCTGTCCAACTTTAAAAATTGTTCTAAAACTTCTGTTGGGTATGTGAATTCAAACAAAGTGTACTTAAGCATATAGTGGGTCCATATGAAATGAAAATGAAGGACATTTACGGCAGTTCACAGCTCTTGGCCATCTAGTAAATACACAAAAGTTGGAGCCTGTACTAATGAACTCTGGATGCAAGTTTTTTCTCTTTATTGACAGTGATAACTGTGTCTATATCAGGAGGTAATGTTCACAGGTTCTCAACTCTTACTTGAACTTTGTTTTAAAGAAAGATCAGGTCTGAAAACAATCATCTGGAAACCAAGAGTTTGGGAGTCTCCTGGGTGTAATCCATCATTAATGAGGAAAGCCAGCATTACGTTTCTGGAAATCTGTCAGGACATTGAACCAAATGCATGAGGCAGACAGATATATCTTCTGGCAATTGCATTTCCTTGTTGGTTGACATGCTCAATATAAATGGCAGTCTTAGTCTCTTTAGTCTTGTATTTAATAGATAATTACTCCTTTATATAAATTAATCATCATAAATATTGCCATAATAAGAAATCAACATCCAGATTAAATACCCTTAATCACGTTACATAATCTTGAGGGAATCACATCATAAAAAGATCATCATAAGATTACTGTCTAGACTAGTGCTGTCCAACAAGACTTTCTGATGATAGAAGTGTTCTCTATCTCTTCTGCCTTGCATCAAAGTCACCAGGCACACGTGGCTATGGAGCTCTTGAAAAGTGGCTAGTATGTCTGAGGAACACTTCATTTTAAGTTTTAATTGTACTTAATCCCAATTTTAGCTTACATTGTCACATATAGCTCATGCTGCTGTATTGGACACCTGGATATCTTTACCAGATGGTATTAGCCTGAATAATGAGGTGAAAATTGTTAATTAAAACTAAAAATAATAACATTGGCATGATTTTTTATGTACATGAACATATCTGAGCTCAGCGATGGTTACATTATGAGCCACAGCTAAATTTGCACATTAACCCACATAAATATGGGGATGCCCTTCTGTTAGGAGGTTCAAGATGCAAGATTGCCTCATGTATCATGAAGCTGCCCATGAAAAACTTTTATCATTGCTTCAAAATAAGGACAGGAATTCTTGGGCTTTACCTCTCACTATATACCTAATTATTTGCTGGTTTTCAAGAGTACAACTTTGAGGTAGGCTAAATAGTTCCCCCACCCCAATGTACAAGTATTAATCCATGGACCCTTTGGATATGTTATGTTACATGGCTGATACGGGCTGAACTGTGTCCCCACCAAAATCCCTGTGTTGATGTCCTAACCCCTAGTATCTCAGTATGTGACTGTATGGGGAGATGGGGTCTTTAAAGAGGTAATTAAGGTTAAATGAGATCATAAGGGCCCTAATCCAATGAGACGGTCTGCTTATAAGAAGAAGAGATTAGGACACAGACATGTACAGAGGGACAGATGTGAGGGCACAGGGAGAAGACAGCTGTTTACAAGCCAAGGAGAGAGGCCTTAGGAGAAATCAGCCGTGCTCATAAATTGATTTCAGACTTCCAGCCTCCAGAACTGTGATAGAATGAGTATCTGCTATTTAAGCCCCCCACCCTGTGGTACTTTGTTATGGAAGCTCTGGGAAACTAATGCCATGGCAAAAGGGACTTTGTAGATTAAATTAAGGCCATAGGCCTTGAGATGGAGAGATTATCTTGGATTATCTGAGTGTGCTCAGTCTAATTACATGAACCCATAAAAGCAGAGAACCATTCCTGGCTGTGTTCAGAGAAATGTGGCCAAAGAAGAGGCAGGAGAGATTTGAAGCATGAGAAAGACTAAGTCACCTGTGGCTGGCTTTGGAGATGGAGGAAGTGGGTTATGAGCCAAGGAATGTGGGTGGCTTCCAGAATCTGAGAACAACTTTCAGCTGACAGCCAGTAAGGAAGGGGGACCTCAGTTCTACACAAGGACACGTATTTTGCCAACAACCTGGCTGAGCTTGAAAACAAATTCCCCTCCATCCCCTCAGAACCTCCAGATAAGAGGCCAACACAGCCAACACCTTGATTTCAGTATTGCCAGACCCAGAGCAGAAAACCTAGTTGAACCCCCTGGACTTCTTATCTACAGAACTGTGAGATAAGAAATGGGATTTGAATTAAACCAAGTTTGTGGTCATTTGTTACATCATCAGTAGAAAATAAACACGCACCTGTATCATCATTCAATAATAATAATACCTGGTACCCACAGTTTATGCAGCCCTTAAACAAGTTAGTAGGCAAATTCTTGAGGGAAATGAGATTCTCCTTGTTTAGTGCTGAAATCATTGACGTTTCCTCCTCGTACTTAAAGAGATAGAAAGGAGACCAAAGGCCAACAGACAAAGCAGATGCAAAGGTACTTAAAATGGTTTTGTGCAGTTGTCAGCAGCGCTTCTGGGTAAAATACTACTTTTGTCAAGGACCCGACTCAAAATGACCTAGGGTGCCTACAGGGAGAGTTTCCAAAAGCTGATTTACCCACACAGCCTTCGTGGTAGAGTGTGTTGTAAATCTCTTCAACCCTCAAAGGTCTAAGACTCCAATATCCTTTGTTCTTGGCAATATCCTTTGTTCTTGGCGTTGTCAATGTAAGTCATTGTATTAGTTACAGCAAATTAGCTGCAACTCTACAAAGCAAGGGCTGATTTTTATTTCCCCCTGGGGTGGACTTGTGGCTTTCTCAGGCGTTCCTCTTCTGACTGCTTAGGCTTAGCACATTAACATATCGTAAATATTTAAATTTAATTGTATTTTTCTGCCATTGTTATTAACCAAATCGTTTATCCCTAAAGAAATGAGTGAAACTCTCAGTTCGCTATAAAATCACTAAAGCTACAACGTAATAATTATCTGCCCTCTTCTCGCCCAACGTTCAGCAGCACGATTTGTCACCAACCTGCTATTTAATTTATAATAATAACGCTCATCCTACAAGTATTGACTTAGTGCCTCCCTTATCTCAGTCACCTTTGAAAGGCTGTATGGAAAATAAAGAGGGAAGAGCTACAGTCCAGTAGAGGAGAGAGGCATGCACAAGGGGGCAATGCATGCTATATGGAAACGAGGTGGGCAGCCCCTGGCCGGGCGGCATTGCAGAGGATGCAGCAGACTCTGCCCCAGGAAGAAGAGCAAAGGTGTCCTGGAAGAGGACCCAGCTTGCTTGGTCTTGAAGAGTGAGTTGGAGATGCCCAGGATCATCCCAGGAGAAAGAACAGCCCAGGTGAACAGAACAGCAAAGCAAAATACTGGGAGATATAAGAACACACAACACGGCTTGAAGTTCCATACGGCTGGAAAAGAGTTGATCAGTGAGGAAGGTCAGTGCAACCACTGTCTCAAGATACTTTCTGTATTTTCCCCTCTAGCTCAGACGAGAAGGCTATGGATCTGCATTTCTTCTCACTCTGAGGATCCTGTGGCTTAACCCTTATTACTGACGTACCCCATCTTGGTTCTGGCTTCTGCTAGTATTCCATGGATGGTTTAATTTTGGCTTTAGCGAGTCTCTGAACATGGCTTACTCTTCTCCATCTTTGCGCACTTCAAAAGATGTCTCCCCAAGAGTTGTATCTCCTGTTTATTCAAACACTAATCTTAGGCACTGCTGTGAAGGGATCTTACAGATGGAAGTAAGATTTAATCAGCTGACCTTAAAATAGAATATCTTGGATTATGAAGGTGAGCCCAATGAAATAATATGTGCTCTTAAAAATGGAAGAGGTACTCAAGGAGATGTGTGGGAGAGGGAGGCAGAGGAAGGACGAGACAGAGAGAGTCAAATCATAACGACTCGATATGCCATAACCGGCATTGAAGAGGGCCACAGGACAAGGAATAGGAACAACCCGTCAAAGCTGAGAAGGCTTCAAGGAAACAGGAACTTCCACCCTACAACTGTATTCTCCAACTGTCTGAACGAGTCTGGAAATAGATTCTCCCCATGAGCTTCCAGAAGGGAACACAGCCCTGCCTACTTTGATTTTACTATTGTGAAACTCAAAGGAGAGAACCAGCTGAGCGACTATGTGCCAGGAAATCTCATCCACAGAAACCACAAGCTAATAAATAGGCATCATTTTAAGGTGCTAACTTTGTATGAATTTGTCACAGAAGCAAAGAAAAGGAATACTCCATCTCATGGAGATCCCTGGTTACGTTGGACGAAAGTGGTTTCACATAACAGCACAACACTGAGAAAAAGAAAATGTGATGTGGACCCAATAATTTGCCACTTTGCCACCTTTTGTAACATGACAGATTTCAGAGGAGTAGACTTCCCTGAATGTGACATAGACCTGTGCCTAAACATGCCTTATTCTTCCACTGCAATGACACCAACATCATGTGAACATTTCCCCTTACTCGGCTTGGGGATAACTCCATGTTTACCACGGTCACATTGACAGATGTGGATGGGTGCGTACTCTGTGCACAAATAGAAGGGATGCAGTTAACATAAGCAAATCATCACTGGTCATGGATCTTTCACATATAACGGGACGTAAATTTGTCTTTACAAAAGG